>NC_074668.1:76581738-76744238 GCF_029448725.1 Salvelinus fontinalis
GCAGTTTCAGTATGCGTGAATAGAGTATGTGAATTTAAAAAAATCGAGTATAGTTTAAATGCCAGGATGTTATACAGTTGAAGTCGGAAGTTTACATACACTTAGGTTGGAGTAATTAAAACTCGTTTTTCAACCACTCAATTTCTTGTTATTAACAAACTATATTTTTGGTAAGTCGGTTAGGACATCTCCTTTGTGCATGACACAAGTAATTTTTCCAACACTTGTTTACAGACAGATTGTTTCACTTATAATTCACTGTATCACAATTCTAGTGGGTCAGAACTTTACATATATTAAGTTGACTGTGCCTTTAAACAGCTTGGAAAATTACAGAAAATGATGTCATGACTTTATGTCACGACTTCCGCCGAAGTCGGCTCCTCTCCTTGTTCGGGCGGCGTTCGGCGATCGACGTCACCGGCTTTCTAGCCACCGCCGCTCCATTTTTAATAGACCCATTTGTCTTGTCTTGTTTTCATACACACCTGGTTTTCATTTCCCCAAGCAATCTACTTGTATTTAACCCTCTGTTTCCCATCATGTTTTGTGTGTAATTGTTTTCATGTCAAGTGATGTTCGTTAAGCGCTTTACTTTATTGAAGGTACCACGTTCATCTGTACAAACAATAGTACGCAAGTATAAACACCATGGGACCACGCAGCCGCCATACCGCTCAGGAAGGAGACACATTCTGTCTCCTAGAGCTGAATGTACTTTGGTGCGAAACGTGCAAATCAATCCCAGAACAACAGCAAAGGACTTTGTGAAGATGCTGGAGGAAACAGGTACAAAAGTATCTATATTAACAGTAAGACAAGTCCTACATCGACATACATCGCTCAGCAAGGAAGAAGCCACTGCTCCAAAGCCGCCATAAAAAAGCCAGACTACGATTTGCAACTGCACATGGGGACAAAGATCGTACTTTTTGGAGAAATGTCATCTGGTCTGATGAAACAAAAATATAACTGTTTGACCATAATGACCATCGTTATGTTTGGAGGAAAAGGGGGAGGCTTGCAAGCCGAAGAACACGATCCCAACCGTGAAGCACGGGGGTGGCAGCATCATGTTGTGGGGGTGCTTTGCTGCAGGAGGGACTGGTGCACTTCACAAAATAGATGGCATCATGAGGGAGGAAAATTATGTGGATATATTGAATCAACATCTCAAGACGTCAGTCAGGAAGTTAAAGCTTGGTTGCAAATGGGTCTTCTAAATGGACAATGACCCCACACATACTTCCAAAGTTGTGGCAAAATGGCTTAAGGACAACAATGTCAAGGTATTGGAGGGGCCATCTCAAAGGTATTGGAGGGGCCACCTCAATCCCATAGAACATTACATAGAACATTTATGGGCAGAACTGAAAAGCGTGTGGGAGCAAGGAGGCCTACAAACCTGACTCAGTTACACCAGCTCTGTCAGGAGGAATGGGCCAAAAGTCACCCAACTTATTCTGGGAAGCTTTTGGAAGGCTACCTGAATGAAACGTTTGACCCAAGTTAAACAATTTAAAGGCAATGCTACCAAGTACTAATAGCGTGTATGTAAACTTCTGACCCACTGGGAATGTGATGAAAGAAATAAAAGCTGAAATAAAAAATTCTGTCTACTATTAATCTGACATTTCACATTCTTAAAATAAAGTGGTGAAGTGGTGATCCTAACTGGCCTAAATGTCAGGAATTGAGAAAAACTGAGTTTAACTTCTTATGGCTGCAGCCCGGCGTCGGTACACTTATGACAACAGCCACTTCAAGTGCAGGGCGCGAAATTCAAAAGATATTTTTTTGTAATATTTAACTTTCACACATTAACAAGTCCAATACAGCAAATGAAAGGTACACATCTTGTGAATCCAGCCAACATGTCCGATTTTTAAAATGTTTTACAGCGAAAACAGCACGTATATTTATGTTAGCTCACCACCAAATACAAAAAAGCACAGACATTTTTCACAGCACAGGTAGCATGCACAAAGCCAACCTAACTAACCAAGAACCAACCAAACTACCCAACAAACAACTTCATCAGATGACAGTCTTATAACATGTTATTCAATAAATCTATGTTTTGTTAAATAGTTTACATTGCAGCTACAATCAGAAATTGCACCGAAAGCAGCCATAATAATTACAGACACCAACGTCAAATACCTAATTACTCATCATAAAACATTTCTGAAAAATACATAGTGTACAGCAAATGAAAGACAGGCATCTTGTGATTCCAGCCAATATTTCCGATTTATTAAGTGTTTTACAGCGAAAACACAATATAGCGTTATATTAGCTTACCACAATAGCCAGAAACACATGCCATTTCCCAGTAGCAAAAGGTTAGTGATCGTAACAAACAAGCAAAAGATATATAATTTTTGACTAACATTGATATTCTTCATCAGATGACAGTCCTATAACATCAGGTTATACATACACTTATGTTTTGTTTTGAAAATGTGCATATTTAGAGCTGAAATCAGTGGTTATACATTCTGCTAACGTAGCTACTATTTCCCACAACGTTCGGATATTTTTCTGACACTTTTTATGACACACATATTCTGACCAAATAGCTATTCATAAACATAACTAAAAAACACATGTTGTATAGGAAATGATAGATCCATTAGTTCTTAATGAAATCGCAGTGTTAGAATTCCAAATTAATAACTTCATTACGACATCCAGCTTCGGTATAGCTAGAGTACCCAAACGTTGGGCGCCGACGACTAGTTCACATGCACAACAGATATATGAAATAGCATCATAAAATGTTTCTTACTTTTGCTGATCTTTCATCAGAATGTTGGACAAGGGGTCCTTTGTCCAGAACAGTCGTTGTTTGGATTTAGAACGGCCACTTTCCCTCTCGATTTAGCAAGCGCACTAGCCAAGTGGCACGAATCGCTCCATCGTCAACAAAGTCAGAGAACGGAACACGGCAAAACTCCCGAAAAAATTTCAATAATCTGATTAAACTATATTGAAAAAACATACTTTACGATGATATGGTCACATGTATCAAATAAAATCAAAGCCGGAGATAGTTGTCGCCTATAACGGCAGCTAAACAGAAGGCAAATCCAGGTACCACCTCGCGCTCTCCAGAAAACCGGAAATGGGGGACATGTCATACAAAGAGCCTTTATTCCACTTCAGACCAAGATAAACACTAAATTTCTTCTCTCACCGCCTCTTGACATCCAAGGGAAGGTGTATGACGTGCATGTATACTCATACGTATCATGCCCATTTATAGGCAGGAAGTAGAACAGAGCATCGATTTCAGACTTTCCACTTCCTGGTCAGGAAGTTTGTGCCAAATGAGTTCTGTTTGACTCACAGATATAATTCAAACGGTTTTAGAAACTAGAGAGTGTTTTCTATCCAATAGTAATAATAATATGCATATTGTACGAGTAAGAATTGAGTACGAGGCCGTTTGAAATGGGCACCTTTTATCTGGCTACTCAATATTGCCCCTGCAGCCCAAACAGGTTAAATGTATTTGGCTAAGTTGTATGTAAACTTCCGACTTCAACTGTATTCCTTTTGGTTCTTCATCTAGTAGAATTACATGAACACTTTTCCATAATGCATTGGAAGAGGTGGGCTGGGGGTGATAGGCCCTAGTTCTGTTCAAGTAGCCAAACAACAAAACTTGGTAACTTAATTGGGAAGATGCTGAATAGCAAAGCTCCTGGGTTGGTGTTCAAATGTGGGATAAGTCGTTTTTGTTCTCCTTAAAATTAGTATTGCATCGTAGGATACATATTTGAAAACAGAATAATTGATTATATTTTTTTTATGGGGCTTTCTGTTTTCTCATTGAAAAGTGTTAATTGTTCTCTTGGCCTTCGTCAGAGCGTTTAAACTAAATACTAAACCATCTTTTGATTTGTTAATGTGTCTGCATCGGGGACTCAGGATGTGGCTGCGGTATTGATGTCATGTTAGTCAGGCCTTTTCATTTAGACACTTGAATTGTTTTAGTTTTGTAGGCGTGGCTACCCATTTAATTATTACATTTATGGATGGTTCCCAATGATCAGTGGTTTAGTTTATTATGTTGCGGTTCTGAATTTGTGATGCACCCGACAGTCCACGTTTTCTGTGCAATAGTCTTTTGATTTGAACATTTGAAAAGTTTTGGTGTGTGTACTAGGCTATTTAATTGAACTTATATATGTTACAGCACTTTAGTTTCACTATTAAATATGTTGAAATGTAACCAAATTATCTTTGACTGTCTTCAGTCCTTTTTAAATAGGATAGATGGGCTATATGGACTACAGTATAGGTCCAATGTGATAGTCTGCCTGTAACCAGCCTGAATAGGCCTATAACTCCATTCATATTATATTCAGAGTTTAGAGAAATTAATCAAATTGGAAATTACCAGGCCGGTTAGTGCAATGCATGTCTGTTGAATTTGGAAAAATCCACCTGTACTCGGCCCCGCCCCACCTACTCAGCCAGTCAGGAGCCGCTACTACGTTGCTGCCGTGGCATACTGCGTACTTTTTATTAAACAGTATGTGCTAAATAGTATCCAACGATGAGTACATAGTATGCAGTTTAAGTATGTAGTATGTAAGTATGAGTATTCGGACATGGCCACAGTCTGGTACCTGGTACACCTGGTACCTGGCACTGATTAACACACAGCGCTCACTCAGGTTACCAAACAAAAACATTAGCTACACTTTAATTACAGGTGTTCACTGTACCCTAGAGAACCTGTCTGAGTGTGTTTATCAGTTTGTGTAATGTTTGTGTGTGTGTGTGTGTGTGCGTATGTTAATGAGTCTGTGTGTGAAGCGTAGACAAAGCCTGGCATCGAGGAGCCATAGGGAGTTGGTTGGAAGCGCAGGGGTAGGGTGGGTACCTGGCACCTTCCTCACGTTCCCATTCCTCTCCCCAGCCAACAGCTCTTCAACTATATCACTCCTGGTCACTGAAATATAGAAAACACAATAATATATGCCAGTTAGCCAACGCTTTTATCCAAAATGACTTTTGAGAAAGTTTTTTCGTATGGGTGTACCCAAGAATCAAACCCACTACTCTGGTGTTATAAGCACCATGCTCTAACAACTGAGCTACAAAGGACCACGCTCTATCAATAGCCGGGAGCTGATCATTCTTTTCACATCAAGTGAAACGGTATTCGCTGTGACCTGCTGACATTGTGTGATAATGCATAGTTTTGTCAAATAAATATTTCATATGTATAGTATGGTTGATAACATGAACTTTGACCTCTCCAGAAATACTAGTTGAACATTATTTGATATTATACTTGATATTATACTTGATATTATAAAGACAGTTTTTATAAACTGGTACAGGGCAGATGAAAAAACAATTGATGTGATGGCCACTCCATGTAGATCAAACATGTAGCCTAAGGTTATTCATATCATAAATCTCCCTACTTCCCTGTTGGCTTGAATTAATTCTTCTTTATGAATCACAATACACTTGGTACACTGCAAAATATGTTCTGAAAAGTTGAATGAGTGCCAGAGCGTTTTGTGTGTAATGTGTATCTGACTAATATATTGTTTTACAAGGGCTGTGGCTTTGGAATGTCTTTGAATGTGTATTTATTTATGCATGTGTGTGTGCCGCAGGTATGTGTAATGTACTGTAAATGTACTGTATATCTCTGTCTGTGTGAGGCCTTGAGATGACAGGCCAGGGCTTGTCTGTCCCTAGCAGCTGCAGTTTTTATCGTTCGCTGTGAGAAATGGACGTGCATGGCAGTTAGTTCACTTCCCTAATCTGTCCCTTCAGGTTCACTCTGTACGATTACCCACAACACCCCTGGGCCTTCTAGAGCAGAGCATGGAAGAAATGTCTGAGTATCAAACAATACTTTACCTTGAGCTGCCTTATGGAATTCATCCCTTTTCCCCCAACTGAGCCCACTGACCTACTCTGCAACAGCCCTAACCTTTTAAGTCCTGTAATGTGTGTGTATTTGATTAAGGTTTAACCTTCCATATAAAACAATGTCTAAACTTTCCCCTCTCAGCCTCTGCACAGTGCACACTACTCCCTGTAGTTTGGTCCTTCCTGGAAAACCTCTCCTCAGAGATGGAGAGTGTAGTCCTGTAATAATTAAGATGGGAGTTCACTCTTGTCATCAGTAAATGGTTTCAGATCCAGTACAGACATGTATAACCCTGAGATATGCATTATACAGTCATATTTAGGTTTGGACAATCCATGAGGGAACACATATAGTCATGGGTAGGGCAAATATTACTGTGAAGGCTGTGAAGGCAAAGGCTATGACTGCTATAATGCTTTTGGTTTATTGTGGTTAAGGACCAAGTCATAATCGAAAGTTGTTGAACATGGGAGAAGGCCTAAAGGCCTGAAGATAGGCAATTTTTTTTGGGGGGGGCAGCTTGTTCTGTTGTGTGAACCATCATGTGATAGTTTTGACATTCATGTCTGTGATACAATACTAATGACTGGAGGCCAGAAAAGAGTCCTGAACCCAATGTAGGAGTGGTTCATCCTTCTTCTCAATGAATTGGTGTGGGCTGAAGTTGATGGTGTGGGCTGTTATACTGGGGTGTTTGCTTTCAAGCTCCAGTCTACTGTACAGTATCATTGTACAGTAGAGTACATGCTCAGCTATGGTGAATGGGGGCTGTTTGATAGATACACACCACTCAGTTGATCCTCTGCTCACCTATACATACAGTGCTCAGGCTCTCTGTCTCCGACACAAGCACACACACTTATCCCAGTAGGTATTTTAGCCTGCAGCCTCCGTCTCAATGACTACTCCAGAGTTCTGGCACCAGCGTTTGGAACATGTTGGTGCAGTGCTGAATTTCATGAGATGAATAATGATGGACAGGGATGTTTGATGTAGCTAACATCCTCTATTAATGTTCTCATCCTGGTTACATCTGTACCAATCCTGCTGCTGAAAACTATACGACTGATGAAGAACTGATTTAAAACGTTGTACAAATTAACTACATTTATGTAGAAGTACTTTATCATTCCCAATGCATTGTTCGTAATTGTTTGGCTTGGCTTCCATGGAATTAATGTCGGCACTACTGTCATAGTATCTGATACCAGTCTTGACAGATGTGTTAATGCGGAGCATTGACTGAATGCCATTACTATTTGTCGAAACGTGTATTGTGATACTTTGTTATTCCCTTCTTTGACGATGGCACTGGCCCTGGCAGGGTTATTGGATGCCCTGATGCCCCAGACATGTCTAACTCACCTGTTCCTCTTGCATAGCCGCTGGAAGTAGGGGTGCTGAGGGTGCTGCAGCACCCCCTGAAAAATCGGATGTATTATTATTTGCAAAAACAATTCACAAAAACACACAATACTAGTATTAGCGGACCGATATAGACGTCTATAGCGTGGGCAAAAAAAAATGCTCATAATTTCCACTTTGGCAAATAAGGTAGTATAATTGTATAATTAAGAACAGTATCTTGCAGGATTCAATAGTTGGAATTGTAAGAGTTGTTGCCCTGTCCCTTCCTCTGTGATTATTATTCTAATGGAATCCAGAAAGAACAAAACCCTGTCCTCAACCATTACATTAAATGGTGAAAAGTTATGGGTAAAGATGTAAAGACACAAAACATCCACATCAAATTCAAGATTTTTCTTGATCAAATAACATGGGAAACAACCACTTTTTGGGCAGTATTAATCTACTATCATTACAAACCACTTAATGTAAATGTACATTACTGTATAGTACATAGGCTGGTCATCTAGGTTTGTACTTGTAGACTTTCCATCACCATGAAGAAGAACAATGCACAATACAGTAATTGAGTACATTGACACATCAAGTGGTTTGTGATGATATGATGTTGCTCAGTTGGTAGAGCATGGTGCTTGCAATGCTAGGATTGTGGGTTTGATTCCCACAGGGGACTAGTATGAAAAAATATGAACATGTTTATATTTGCAAAGTTTTTCAAGAAACTGTTAAACATATATCAAGCACGTATTGTTATATTCCACAAGTATTATCGGATTAACTGTTTTGTACAGATGATCATCAGACTCAAGTTACAAATGCTGGTAAACACTCAAATACATTTAGTGTAAAAAATATAGTGCACTGGGCCTTTGCTAGTTTTGTATTAGCGGACCGATATGGACGTCTTTAGTGAGGGTCATTTAGTTTTTCTGAAACAAAAAAAACACAGCACCCCCACCCCCAAACTACTTCTGCCTTGTCTCAATCTCTCTCTCTCTCTCTCTCTCTCTCTCTCTCTCTCTCTCTCTCTCTCTCTCTCTCTCTCTCTCTCTCTCTCTCTCTCTCTCTCTCTCTCTCTCTCTCTCTCTCTCTCTCTCTCTCTCTCTCTCTCTCAATCTCTCTCTCTCTCTCAATCTCTCTCTCTCTCTCTCTCTCTCTCAATCTCTCTCTCTCTCTCTCTCTCTCTCTCTCTCTCTCTCTCTCTCTCTCTCTCTCTCTCTCTCTCTCTCTCTCTCTTTGTTTCTTTCTCTATCTCTCTTTGTTTCTTTCTCTATCTCTATCTCTCGCTCTCTCTCTCTTTCTCTATCTCTCGCTCTCTCTCTCTCTCCCTCTCCTCTCTCTCTTTCGCTCCCTCCTTCCCTGCCTCTCTCTCTCTAGGAAGCGTCAGCTGCAGTTTCTGTTGGAGGGGCGTGGGCGCCGTGCAGGCTTGAGCCCAGAGGAGCTGCGTGACAACGGCAAGCTGCTGGGAGAGGGCCTGAGCAGAGCCCTGTTCAACTACCCCAGTAGAGACTGCTGCAGTGTGGGAGCGGAGAGCCCAGAGGTCAGCACTCTCAGACTATCACTCTGTCTGTAGCCTGGTCCCAGTGGTGATGACTGCAGTAGCAGAGTGGAAGCAGCCAGTCTAACCTGGTGTTCCCAGATCTCTTCCATCACAAAGAGATAGACCAGGATAGACTGGCTGCGCTCACTCTGCTACTGTGGACATCACCACTACCTGTCACTGTATACCTGATGCTTCATACTGTAGCAGCTTTATTGAGGGCATGTTTCATACATTTACAGCTGTGATCCTCAATCCTGCTCCTTGAGCAGTGAAACACCTGATTTAGCCAATAAAAGTATTGGAGACAGTGGCTCTCCTGGAGAAGGATTGAGGATCACTGATTTACAATGTAACATGACTACTATCCAAAAGGATGATCAATGGAGACTTCCTCTCCCCAGTGTCAAAGCTAACAGTCATCTGTTCCCTGGATCTCCTCAGGAGGGTGCTATGGAGTCGTCATCGGAGCGCGGAGCCATGGTGGAGCAGTACATACAGGCTCAGGTCCAGAGGGCATCTGACACCAACCTGAAGAGGGATTCCCTCCACAAGCTGTGGCCCTCCATGTTTATGGAGATGGTGAGAGACTGTGTGCTGGAGATGAGGGACCGACCGGCCTTCCGTCAGGCCTGCCTCAACAGGCTCTCCACACAGGGAAAGTGAGAGGGTGAGGGGTAGAGACCTGGTAAAACTCCATAAGACCTACAGTACAGCAAACTGGACACATACTGGAAACAGGTAGAGCATACTGGACACATACTAGAAACAGGAACAGCATACTGGACACATACTAAAAACAGGTACAGCAAAATGGACACAAACTAGAAACAGGTACAGCATACTGGACACACTAGAAACAGGTACAGCATACTGGACACATACTAGAAACAGGTACAACATACTGGACACAATAGAAACAGGTACAGCATACTGGACACACTAGAAACAGGTACAGCATACTGGACACATACATACTGGAAACAGGATACTGGACACCTACTGGAAACAGGTACAGCATACTGGACCTACTGGAAACAGGTACAGCATACTGGACCACTTCTTCTACTACAGCATATTGGACACTCTCATGCTGCTCTGTCTCACCACGTTAACTCGTCTTCATCATCACGTGGTCAGTCCGTCAGGTTTTGGGGAATTTTGGGGTTCGATTCTTTTCATAACTGGAAAAACGTATTCAGATCGAAGATGGATGTGGATTTTTTTTTAAAGGCAATTTTGGGGGGGGTTCTCACCAGCCGGGCCTCATAAGCTTGAATGCTCATTATCATGGAAAAGACAATATTGATGCTTGTTCTATACTCTGTTCTTCCTATTCAACTTGATTCCAGGATGCACAGAGCTATAGAGCTATATACTTGAGAAAGTCATTGTGAGCGTACATTGTCATCCCTAAAGAGGAACACTCTTTGCACTTTAAAGCCTTCATAAAGACCCTGTTCATGATCTCCAGCTGAAGATTACAATGAGTGTGTCCCATTGAGCCTAGAATGATTGTGTCATGATAATCCTCTTCTTAATGTTACTCTCTCTCTCTGCCTGGCGTGTTGACAAGGGCACAAAATACACGTTTTCTTTTCGGACCACTCATTTTCTGTATTGTACTTAGTAATAAAATATTCCTTAACGCTTAACTGTTCCATGTTTATTGCTCCTGTAGTGTCTCTGTTGATCAAGAAACCATGCTGCAGGAAATGTATTCTCCATCCATCAATCATCAAATTACTCAGAGCTAATATTTTGACTGAATCAGATCATTTTGCACAAAAACATATCATCAAATTTTTGTTTTGTTTTTTGTTATATGTATCTTTTCTGACCATTAAACCCTAAGTATGTTATTCTATATTATACTACCTCTGGCTCCTCTGATCTCTGACTATTAACTGAATTGTTTTGGACAGGGGTGTCCTTTTGAAGAACAGCACTATATCCAGCCACCTCCTAATACATTAGACTGAGCTGTGTGCTAATGCTGTTCCACAGTAGCTCAGTGTCCCTCCCTGTGCATGCTCTACCCTGCACTGGGACATCCAGGGGCAATGGAAAGGGCCCTCTCTCCTGTTGAACTCAGAAAGGAATGTTCTTGCAGGCTTCGATAGAGCAGACTGGTTTACTACCAGCTGTTCCTGGTCCCCTCACTCACTACAACTACTCTGTAGGGAGGCTGGGCTCTCCATGCCTCCTGTGCTGTCAATGTTTACAGTCAAGGGTTTCCAAAGTCAACTCCAGACACCTGTGGCACTAAACAGGATTGGTGAAAAGAGAAACTGGAGCTTTGCCGGAGTGGGAGAGTTCAGAATTGAAGGTACCAGAATCGTTTTCTGAATGGAATGTTCGTTGTGCAACTGAATAAGCAGAAGCATCTTGGGGAGAGGCAACTGTGGTTCAAGTGGAAGTACTACTGCTCTTAGACAGTGTAATGTCCTACTGCTCTTAGACAGTGTAATGTCCTACTGCTCTTAGACAGTGTAATGTCCTACTGCTCTCAGACAGTGTAATGTCCTACTGCTCTTAGACAGTGTAATGTCCTACTGCTCTTAGACAGTGTATTGTCCTACTGCTCTAAGACAGTGTATTGTCCTACTGCTCTTAGACAGTGTATTGTCCTACTGCTCTTAGACAGTGTAATGTCCTACTGCTCTTATACAGTGTAATGTCCTACTGCTCTTAGACAGTGTAATGTCCTACTGCTCTTAGACAGTGTATTGTCCTACTGCTCTTAGACAGTGTAATGTCCTACTGCTCTTAGACAGTGTATTGTCCTACTGCTCTCAGACAGTGTATTGTCCTACTGCTCTTAGACAGTGTAGTGTCCTACTGCTCTTAGACAGTGTAGTGTCCTACTGCTCTTAGACAGTGTACTGTCCTACTGCTCTCAGACAGTGTATTGTCCTACTGCTCTCAGACAGTGTATAGTCCTACTGCTCTTAGACAGTGTATTGTCCTACTGCTCTCAGACAGTGTATTGTCCTACTGCTCTCAGTGTAGGGTCCTACTGCTCTCAGACAGTGTAGGGTCCTACTGCTCTCAGACAGTGTATTGTCCTACTGCTCTCAGACAGTGTATTTCCTACTGCTCTCAGACAGTGTTGGGTCCTACTGCTCTCAGACAGTGTAATGTCCTACTGCTCTCAGACAGTATAATGTCCTACTGCTGTTAGCCAGTGTATTGTCCTACTGCTCTTAGCCAGTGTATTGTCCTACTGCTCTCAGCCAGTGTATTGTCCTACTGCTCTCAGCCAGTGTATTGTCCTACTGCTCTCAGACAGTGTATTGTCCTACTGCTCTCAGACAGTGTATTGTCCTACTGCTCTCAGACAGTGTATTGTCCTACTGCTCTCAGTGTATTGTCCTACTGCTCTCAGACAGTGTATTGTCCTACTGCTCTCAGACAGTGTAGGGTCCTACTGCTCTCAGACAGTGTAATGTCCTACTGCTCTCAGACAGTGGAGGGTCCTACTGCTCTCAGACAGTGTATTGTCCTACTGCTCTCAGACAGTGTATTGCCCTACTGCTCTCAGTGTATTGTCCTACTGCTCTCAGACAGTGTTGGGTCCTACTGCTCTCAGTATATTGTCCTACTGCTCTCAGACAGTGTATTGTCCTACTGCTCTCAGACAGTGTATTGCCCTACTGCTCTCAGTGTATTGTCCTACTGCTCTCAGACAGTGTATTGCCCTACTGCTCTCAGTGTATTGTCCTACTGCTCTCAGACAGTGTTGGGTCCTACTGCTCTCAGTATATTGTCCTACTGCTCTCAGACAGTGTAGAGTCCTACTGCTCTCAGACAGTGTATTGTCCTACTGCTCTCAGTGTAGTGTCCTACTGCTCTCAGTGTATTGTCCTACTGCTCTCAGTGTATTGTCCTACTGCTCTCAGTGTATTGTCCTACTGCTCTCAGACAGTGTAGTGTCCTACTGCTCTCAGTGTATTGTCCTACTGCTCTCAGACAGTGTATTGTCCAACTGCTCTCAGTGTATTGTCCTACTGCTCTCAGACAGTGTATTGTCCTAATGCTCTCAGCCAGTGTATTGTCCTACTTCTCTCAGACAGTGTAATGTCCTATTGCTCTCAGAAAGTGTATTGTCCTACTGCTCTCAGACAGTGTAGGGTCCTACTACTCTCAGTGTATTGTCCTACTGCTCTCAGACAGTGTATTGTCCTACTGCTCTGTGTATTGTCCTACTGCCCTCAGTGTAGTGTCCTACTGCTCTCAGTGTAATGTCCTACTGCTCTCAGACAGTGTAGGGTCCTACTGCTCTCAGACAGTGTAATGTCCTACTGCTCTCAGACAGTGTAGTGTCCTACTGCTCTCAGACAGTGTAGTGTCCTACTGCTCTCAGACAGTGTAGTGTCCTACTGCTCTCAGACAGTGTAGTGTCCTACTGCTCTCAGACAGTGTAGTGTCCTACTGCTCTCAGACAGTGTAGTGTCCTACTGCTCTCAGACAGTGTAGTGTCCTACTGCTCTCAGACAGTGTAGTGTCCTACTGCTCTCAGACAGTGTAGTGTCCTACTGCTCTCAGACAGTGTAGTGTCCTACTGCTCTCAGACAGTGTAGTGTCCTACTGCTCTCAGACAGTGTAGTGTCCTACTGCTCTCAGACAGTGTAGTGTCCTACTGCTCTCAGACAGTGTAGTGTCCTACTGCTCTCAGACAGTGTAGTGTCCTACTGCTCTCAGTGTATTGTCCTACTGCTCTCAGACAGTGTATTGTCCAACTGCTCTCAGTGTATTGTCCTACTGCTCTCAGACAGTGTATTGTCCTAATGCTCTCAGCCAGTGTATTGTCCTACTTCTCTCAGACAGTGTAATGTCCTATTGCTCTCAGAAAGTGTATTGTCCTACTGCTCTCAGACAGTGTAGGGTCCTACTACTCTCAGTGTATTGTCCTACTGCTCTCAGACAGTGTATTGTCCTACTGCTCTGTGTATTGTCCTACTGCCCTCAGTGTAGTGTCCTACTGCTCTCAGTGTAATGTCCTACTGCTCTCAGACAGTGTAGGGTCCTACTGCTCTCAGACAGTGTAATGTCCTACTGCTCTCAGACAGTGTAGTGTCCTACTGCTCTCAGACAGTGTAGTGTCCTACTGCTCTCAGACAGTGTAGTGTCCTACTGCTCTCAGACAGTGTAGTGTCCTACTGCTCTCAGACAGTGTAGTGTCCTACTGCTCTCAGACAGTGTAGTGTCCTACTGCTCTCAGACAGTGTAGTGTCCTACTGCTCTCAGACAGTGTAGTGTCCTACTGCTCTCAGACAGTGTAGTGTCCTACTGCTCTCAGACAGTGTAGTGTCCTACTGCTCTCAGACAGTGTAGTGTCCTACTGCTCTCAGACAGTGTAGTGTCCTACTGCTCTCAGACAGTGTAGTGTCCTACTGCTCTCAGACAGTGTAGTGTCCTACTGCTCTCAGACAGTGTAGTGTCCTACTGCTCTCAGACAGTGTAATGTCCTACTGCTCTCAGACAGTGTAGTGTCCTACTGCTCTCAGACAGTGTAGTGTCCTACTGCTCTCAGACAGTGTAGTGTCCTACTGCTCTCAGACAGTGTAGTGTCCTACTGCTCTCAGACAGTGTAGTGTCCTACTGCTCTCAGACAGTGTAGTGTCCTACTGCTCTCAGACAGTGTAGTGTCCTACTGCTCTCAGACAGTGTAGTGTCCTACTGCTCTCAGACAGTGTAGTGTCCTACTGCTCTCAGACAGTGTAGTGTCCTACAGCTCTCAGACAGTGTAGTGTCCTACTGCTCTCAGACAGTGTAGTGTCCTACTGCTCTCAGACAGTGTAGTGTCCTACTGCTCTCAGACAGTGTAGTGTCCTACTGCTCTCAGACAGTGTAGTGTCCTACTGCTCTCAGACAGTGTAGTGTCCTACTGCTCTCAGACAGTGTAGAGTCCTACTGCTCTCAGTGTAGTGTCCTACTGCTCTCAGTGTATTGTCCTACTGCTCTCAGTGTATTGTCCTACTGCTCTCAGTGTAGTGTCCTACTGCTCTCAGACAGTGTAGTGTCCTACTGCTCTCAGTGTATTGTCCTACTGCTCTCAGACAGTGTATTGTCCAACTGCTCTCAGTGTATTGTCCTACTGCTCTCAGACAGTGTATTGCCCTAATGCTCTCAGCCAGTGTATTGTCCTACTTCTCTCAGACAGTGTAATGTCCTATTGCTCTCAGAAAGTGTATTGTCCTACTGCTCTCAGACAGTGTAGGGTCCTACTACTCTCAGTGTATTGTCCTACTGCTCTCAGACAGTGTATTGTCCTACTGCTCTGTGTATTGTCCTACTGCTCTGTGTATTGTCCTACTGCCCTCAGTGTAGTGTCCTACTGCTCTCAGTGTAATGTCCTACTGCTCTCAGACAGTGTAGGGTCCTACTGCTCTCAGACAGTGTAATGTCCTACTGCTCTCAGACAGTGTAGTGTCCTACTGCTCTCAGACAGTGTAGTGTCCTACTGCTCTCAGACAGTGTAGTGTCCTACTGCTCTCAGACAGTGTAGTGTCCTACTGCTCTCAGACAGTGTAGTGTCCTACTGCTCTCAGACAGTGTAGTGTCCTACTGCTCTCAGACAGTGTAGAGTCCTACTGCTCTCAGACAGTGTAGTGTCCTACTGCTCTCAGACAGTGTAATGTCCTACTGCTCTTAGACAGTGTATTGTCCTACTGCTCTCAGACAGTGTATTGTCCTACTGCTCTTAGGCAGTGTAGTGTCCTACTGCTCTTAGACAGTGTAGTGTCCTACTGCTCTTAGGCAGTGTACTGTCCTACTGCTCTCAGACAGTGTATTGTCCTACTGCTCTCAGACAGTGTATAGTCCTACTGCTCTTAGACAGTGTATTGTCCTACTGCTCTCAGACAGTGTATTGTCCTACTGCTCTCAGTGTAGGGTCCTACTGCTCTCAGACAGTGTAGGGTCCTACTGCTCTCAGACAGTGTATTGTCCTACTGCTCTCAGACAGTGTATTTCCTACTGCTCTCAGACAGTGTTGGGTCCTACTGCTCTCAGACAGTGTAATGTCCTACTGCTCTCAGACAGTATAATGTCCTACTGCTGTTAGCCAGTGTATTGTCCTACTGCTCTTAGCCAGTGTATTGTCCTACTGCTCTCAGCCAGTGTATTGTCCTACTGCTCTCAGCCAGTGTATTGTCCTACTGCTCTCAGACAGTGTATTGTCCTACTGCTCTCAGACAGTGTATTGTCCTACTGCTCTCAGTGTATTGTCCTACTGCTCTCAGACAGTGTATTGTCCTACTGCTCTCAGACAGTGTAGGGTCCTACTGCTCTCAGACAGTGTAATGTCCTACTGCTCTCAGACAGTGGAGGGTCCTACTGCTCTCAGACAGTGTATTGTCCTACTGCTCTCAGACAGTGTATTGCCCTACTGCTCTCAGTGTATTGTCCTACTGCTCTCAGACAGTGTTGGGTCCTACTGCTCTCAGTATATTGTCCTACTGCTCTCAGACAGTGTATTGTCCTACTGCTCTCAGACAGTGTATTGCCCTACTGCTCTCAGTGTATTGTCCTACTGCTCTCAGACAGTGTATTGCCCTACTGCTCTCAGTGTATTGTCCTACTGCTCTCAGACAGTGTTGGGTCCTACTGCTCTCAGTATATTGTCCTACTGCTCTCAGACAGTGTAGAGTCCTACTGCTCTCAGACAGTGTATTGTCCTACTGCTCTCAGTGTAGTGTCCTACTGCTCTCAGTGTATTGTCCTACTGCTCTCAGTGTATTGTCCTACTGCTCTCAGTGTATTGTCCTACTGCTCTCAGACAGTGTAGTGTCCTACTGCTCTCAGTGTATTGTCCTACTGCTCTCAGACAGTGTATTGTCCAACTGCTCTCAGTGTATTGTCCTACTGCTCTCAGACAGTGTATTGTCCTAATGCTCTCAGCCAGTGTATTGTCCTACTTCTCTCAGACAGTGTAATGTCCTATTGCTCTCAGAAAGTGTATTGTCCTACTGCTCTCAGACAGTGTAGGGTCCTACTACTCTCAGTGTATTGTCCTACTGCTCTCAGACAGTGTATTGTCCTACTGCTCTGTGTATTGTCCTACTGCTCTGTGTATTGTCCTACTGCCCTCAGTGTAGTGTCCTACTGCTCTCAGTGTAATGTCCTACTGCTCTCAGACAGTGTAGGGTCCTACTGCTCTCAGACAGTGTAATGTCCTACTGCTCTAAGACAGTGTAGTGTCCTACTGCTCTCAGACAGTGTAGTGTCCTACTGCTCTCAGACAGTGTAGTGTCCTACTGCTCTCAGACAGTGTAGTGTCCTACTGCTCTCAGACAGTGTAGTGTCCTACTGCTCTCAGACAGTGTAGTGTCCTACTGCTCTCAGACAGTGTAGTGTCCTACTGCTCTCAGACAGTGTAGTGTCCTACTGCTCTCAGACAGTGTAGTGTCCTACTGCTCTCAGACAGTGTAGTGTCCTACTGCTCTCAGACAGTGTAGTGTCCTACTGCTCTCAGACAGTGTAGTGTCCTACTGCTCTCAGACAGTGTAGTGTCCTACTGCTCTCAGACAGTGTAGTGTCCTACTGCTCTCAGACAGTGTAGTGTCCTACTGCTCTCAGACAGTGTAATGTCCTACTGCTCTCAGACAGTGTAGTGTCCTACTGCTCTCAGACAGTGTAGTGTCCTACTGCTCTCAGACAGTGTAGTGTCCTACTGCTCTCAGACAGTGTAGTGTCCTACTGCTCTCAGACAGTGTAGTGTCCTACTGCTCTCAGACAGTGTAGTGTTCTACTGCTCTCAGACAGTGTAGTGTCCTACTGCTCTCAGACAGTGTAGTGTCCTACTGCTCTCAGACAGTGTAGTGTCCTACTGCTCTCAGACAGTGTAGTGTCCTACTGCTCTCAGACAGTGTAGTGTCCTACTGCTCTCAGACAGTGTAGTGTCCTACTGCTCTCAGACAGTGTAGTGTCCTACTGCTCTCAGACAGTGTAGTGTCCTACTGCTCTCAGACAGTGTAGAGTCCTACTGCTCTCAGTGTAGTGTCCTACTGCTCTCAGTGTATTGTCCTACTGCTCTCAGTGTATTGTCCTACTGCTCTCAGACAGTGTAGTGTCCTACTGCTCTCAGTGTATTGTCCTACTGCTCTCAGACAGTGTATTGTCCAACTGCTCTCAGTGTATTGTCCTACTGCTCTCAGACAGTGTATTGCCCTAATGCTCTCAGCCAGTGTATTGTCCTACTTCTCTCAGACAGTGTAATGTCCTATTGCTCTCAGACAGTGTAGTGTCCTACTGCTCTCAGACAGTGTAGTGTCCTACTGCTCTCAGACAGTGTAGTGTCCTACTGCTCTCAGACAGTGTAGTGTCCTACTGCTCTCAGACAGTGTAGTGTCCTACTGCTCTCAGACAGTGTAGTGTCCTACTGCTCTCAGACAGTGTAGTGTCCTACTGCTCTCAGACAGTGTAGAGTCCTACTGCTCTCAGTGTAGTGTCCTACTGCTCTCAGTGTATTGTCCTACTGCTCTCAGTGTATTGTCCTACTGCTCTCAGACAGTGTAGTGTCCTACTGCTCTCAGTGTATTGTCCTACTGCTCTCAGACAGTGTATTGTCCAACTGCTCTCAGTGTATTGTCCTACTGCTCTCAGACAGTGTATTGCCCTAATGCTCTCAGCCAGTGTATTGTCCTACTTCTCTCAGACAGTGTAATGTCCTATTGCTCTCAGAAAGTGTATTGTCCTACTGCTCTCAGACAGTGTAGGGTCCTACTACTCTCAGTGTATTGTCCTACTGCTCTCAGACAGTGTATTGTCCTACTGCTCTGTGTATTGTCCTACTGCTCTGTGTATTGTCCTACTGCCCTCAGTGTAGTGTCCTACTGCTCTCAGTGTAATGTCCTACTGCTCTCAGACAGTGTAGGGTCCTACTGCTCTCAGACAGTGTAATGTCCTACTGCTCTCAGACAGTGTAGTGTCCTACTGCTCTCAGACAGTGTAGTGTCCTACTGCTCTCAGACAGTGTAGTGTCCTACTGCTCTCAGACAGTGTAGTGTCCTACTGCTCTCAGACAGTGTAGTGTCCTACTGCTCTCAGACAGTGTAGTGTCCTACTGCTCTCAGACAGTGTAGTGTCCTACTGCTCTCAGACAGTGTAGTGTCCTACTGCTCTCAGACAGTGTAGTGTCCTACTGCTCTCAGACAGTGTAGTGTCCTACTGCTCTCAGACAGTGTAGTGTCCTACTGCTCTCAGACAGTGTAGTGTCCTACTGCTCTCAGACAGTGTAGTGTCCTACTGCTCTCAGACAGTGTAGTGTCCTACTGCTCTCAGACAGTGTAGTGTCCTACTGATCTCAGACAGTGTATTGTCCTACTGCTCTCAGACAGTGTATTGTCCTACTGCTCTCAGACAGAGTAATGGTTTTATATGCATTATAGTCAAACATTGTTCTGCAAAAAAAAGAATTTTTCTCATGCACATTTAGAGGAAAACGATACCACACGTGTAGAATGTATCTGAATAGCTCTATTGTCGGTGTAATTATTGTATATGGATAATGGAAACCACATTTTGGCTATACGTGATGCTGATGATCTAAATACAGGGTATGAACGTATATCCTCTAATTGCATGTGTGACAGTGGCTGTGTTGTCTCCTGTGTTTTATTATGTTCTTGAGTGCATACTTGTGGCATGGAGGGATATAAATCAAATTAAATTGTATTTGTCACATGCGCCAAATAGAACAGGTGTAGATCTTACAGTGAAATCTTACTTACAAGCCCTTAACCAACAATACAGTTTTAAGAAAAATACCTACAAAAAAAATTGAAATTAAAGTTACAAATTATTAAAGAGCAGCAGTAAAATAACAATAGCAAGGCTATATACAGGGTGTACCGATACAGAGTCAATGTGCGGGGGCACCGGTTAGTCGAGGTAATTGAGTTATAATGTGCAGTTGAAGTCGGAAGTTTACATACACTTAGGTTGGAGTCATTAAAACTTGTTTTTCAACCACTCCACAAATTTCTTGTTAACAAACTATAGTTTTGGCAAGTCGGTTAGGACATCCACAGAAAAATTAGTTCTATATCAACATAACCTGAAAGGCCGCTCAGCAAGGAAGCCACTGTTCCAAAACCGCCATAAAAAAGCCAGACTACGGTTTGCAACTGCACATGGGGACAAAGATTGTACTTTTTGGAGAAATGTCCTCTGATCGGAGGAAACAAAAATAGAACTGTTTGGCCATAATGACCATCGTTATGTTTGGAGGAAAAAGGTGGAGGCTTGCAAGCCGAAAGACACCATCCCAACCGTGAAGCACGGGGGTGGCAACATCATGTTGTGGGTGTGCTTTGCTGCAGGAGGGACTGGTGCACTTCACAAAATATATGCCATCATGAGGCATGAAAATGATGTGGATATATTGAAGCAACATCTCAAGACATCAGTCAGGAAGTTAAAGCTTGGTCGCAAATGTGTCTTCCAAGTGGACAATAACCCCAAGCATACTTCCAAAGTTATGGCTTAAGGACAACAAAGTCAAGGTATTGGAGTGGCCATCACAAAGCCCTGACCTCAATCCAATAGAAAATTTGTGGGAAGAACTGAAAAAGCGTGTCTGAGCAAGGAGGCCTACAAACCTGACTCAGTTACACCAGCTCTGTCAGGAGGAATGGGCCAAAGTTCACCCAACTTATTGTGGGAAGCTTGTGGAAGGCTACCCGAAACATTTGTCAAAAGTTAAACAATTTAAAGTCAATGCTACCAAATACTAATTGCGTGTATGTAAACTTCTGAGCCACTGGTAATGTGATGAAAGAAATAAAAGCTGAAATAAATAATTCTCTCTACTATTATTCTGACATTTCACATTCTTAAAATAAAGTGCTTTTCCTAACTGACATAAGACAGGGAATTTTTCACGAGGATTAAATGTCAGGAATTGTGAAAAACTGAGTTTAAATGTATTTGGCTAAGGTATATGTTAACTTCCGACTTCAACTGTACATGTAGGTAGAGCTATTAAAGTGACTATGCATAGATAATAGTAGAGAGTAGCAGCAGCGTAACGCAAGTAGTCTGGACCTAGACTTGGCGCTCCGATACCGCTTGCCATGCGGTAGCAGAGAGAACAGTCTATGACTACGGGGGCTGGAGTCTCAGACAATGTTTAGGGCCTTCTTCTGACACCGCCTGGTATAGAGGTCCTGGATGGCAGGAAGCTTGGCCCCAGTGATGTACTGGGCCGTACACACTACCCTCTGTAGTGCCTTGCGGTCGGAGGCCGTGCAGTTGCCATACCAGGCAGTGATGCAACCAGTCAGGATGCTCTTCATGGTGCAGCTGTAGAACCTTTTGAGGATCTGAGGACCCATGCCAAATCTTTTCAGTCTCCTGAGGTGGAATAGATTTTGTCGTGCCCTCTTCACGACTGTCTTGGTGTGCTTGGACCATGTTAGTTTGTTGGTGATGTGGACGCCAAGGAACTTGAAACTCTCAACTGCTCCACTACAGCCCCGTCGATGAGAATGGGGGCGTGTTCGGTCCTCCTTTTCCTGTAGTCCACAATCATCTCCTTTGTTTTGATCACGTTGAGGGAGAGGTTGTTGTCCTTGCACCACACGGTCAGGTCTCTGACCTCCTCCCTATAGGCTGTCTCATCGTTGTCGGTGATCAGGCTTACCACTGTTGTGTCATTGGCAAACTTAATGATGGTGTTGTAGTCGTGCCTGGCCGCGCAGTCATTAACAGGGAGTACAGGCCCTCGTGTTGAGAATCAGCGTGGCAGATGTGTTATTACCTACCCTTACCACCTGGGGGCGGCCCATCAGGAAGTCCAGAATCCAGTTGCAGAGGGAGGTGCTTAGTCTCAGGGTCCTTAGCTTAGTGATGAGCTTTGAGTGCACTATGGTGTTGAACGCTGAGCTGTAGTCAATGAATAGCATTCTCACATAGGTGTTCCTTTTATCCAGGTGTGAAAGGGCAGTGTGGAGTGCAATAGAGATTGCATCATCTGTGGATGTGTTGGGGCGGTATGTAAATTGGAATGGGTCTAGGGTTTCTGGGATAATGGTGTTGTGAGCCATGACTAGCCTTTCAAAGCACTTCATGGCTACAGACGTGAGTGCTACGGGTTGGAAGTAATTTTAGGCAGGTTACCTTAGTGTTCTTGGGCACTGGGACTATGGTGGTCTGCTTGAAACATGTTGGTATTACAGACCTTCCAGTTGGTCAGCGCATGCTCGTAGTACACGTCCTGGTAATTCGTCTGCCCCTGCGGCCTTGCTTGTGAATGTTGACCTGTTGAAAGTTCTTACTCACATCGGCTGCGGAGAGCGTGATCACACAGTCATCCGGAACAGCTGATGCTCTTATGCATGTTTCAGTGTTACTTGCCTCGAAGCGAGCATAAAAGTCATTTAGCTCGTCTGGTAGGATCGTGTCACTGGGCTGTGACACGACTGTGACACGACTAGCTCCCGGCTGTGCTTCCCTTTGTAGTCTGTAAACGTTTGCAAGCCTTGCCACATCTGACGAGCATCGGAGCCGGTGTAGTACGATTCGATCTTAGTCCTGTATTGACGCTTTACCTGTTTGATGGTTCGCGGAGGGCAAAGCGGGATTTCTTATAAGCTTCCGGGTTAGAGTCCCGTTCCATGAAAGCGGCACCTCTACCCTTTAGCTCAATGCGGATGTTGCCTGTAATCCATGGCTTCTGGTTGGGGTATGTACGTACAGTCACTGTGGGGACCACGTCATCGATGCACTTATTTATATCCTGCAGGAATCATTCCTTCATGATAGTGGCCCTTTAGGGAATAGATGTAACGGCAGATTTCCTCCTCTTCGTCTGAAGAGGAGGTATAGCAGGGATCGGACCAAGACGCAGCGTAGTTAGTGTGCATCATGTTTAATAACGACAAAACCGTGAACACTACAAAATAGAAAATAACAAATGTGGCAAAACCGAAACAGTCTTATCTGGTGCATAGAACACAAAGACAGAAGACAACCACCCACAAACCCCAAGACAAAACAGACTAACACCTGCCTCTGATTGAGAACCATATCAGGCCAAACATAGAAACGTGAAAACTAGACACACAACATAGAATGCCCACTCAGCTCACGTCCTGACCAACACTAAAACAAAGAAACACAAAAGAACTATGGTCAGAACGTGACAATAGAGGCTGTTACAATCTTTGACATAGAATTATTTTAATAACCAGAGCTGTCAGACACCATATAGTCATCTGTCATTAGTGTTTTTCTTACACTTTACAACATTGACCTGTGGAATGAGTGCCGATATCTGTCTTACTTAGAGCTAACTTCGATTTTTAAATGATGATAGCTCGAAACATCAGTGCTGTGTTTCTTTTGTTGACAGATAAACAGTGCATTCATTTCTTCATAATACTTCATATGATTTGGAGTGATAATGACAGTAATCAAAATAATACACTACGTTTTTACACATTTCAGCAAGTTTTACTTTGACACAACATTGTATTGAAACAGTTGTCAGTTTATGGAGACAACTGAGTCAGATTCACACAAACATACTTAAGGGAGAACCTCAGAGAACCTGATGACAAGTGACAGCATGCTGTGCTTGGTGGGGAGGTACAGTAGATCAGAGGAGGGGGAGTAATAAGACCCTTTGTAGGAAAGCAAATGAGAACCGCTGGCAGGGCAGCACTTCCCAGGCCCAGGGCTCTGAGAGGTCAACTCAACATCAACTCCAACATGCCGGACATTTACATACCACTCGGTGAGTAATAACCAGCCTTATTGGTCTATACTCTTTATTTAGAAGCTTATTTTTACACTGACTGAAAGATGTGGTACTGGAATCCATCATTGGAAAACGTCCTTCTGATATCTGTTGGACTGGTGCATGAGAACCAACAATACTCGATGTGAGCAAAACAAGGTCATAAAATAGAACTTCTGCAGACTCAGTAACTGAGAACATTTTTGAGAGATGCTGGTATCAAATCAAACCATATGTAGAGTTTCCTTCCAAAGCAATGTATTCCCAGCTGAATTTCCCCCCACACTCTTATATCATGCCCAGCCCAAGGTTCCTCCTTTGACACTGTAATGGAGGCAGGCCAAGGAGAGCTCTGCTGTTGACAAGCAAAACACAGCCAGGGTGTTTGTAGTATCAAAGAGCTGCATAGGATCTGTCATGTTAATGAATACTGTATATTGCCATGTAGGTGTTGCTGTCAATGAGGAATCTTCACCTCAATCCACTCAAATCTTTGATACTAGCAAAGGAAAAAGCCCTCAGGTAAGAGTGAAACAAAAAATGTTTTAGTGAATAAATATTGGATGCCTCGAGAAGGATTGTCACATGCATATAGAACCCAGGTTGTCTATGGGAATCTAGACTGCATAAGCCCACTGAGCATGAGCTCTGACTGCTAACATGAGTCTCAAGGTCTTAGGCAAGGTTACTCTTCATGCATAATTCGTGAACTTATTCAGACATTAGGGAAATGTATTAACAGAATGCATTATGGTGGCATGCACAACCAATGAAAGTGAAATTTATACAGTGGGGTGTTATCAAAACAATAGACTATCATGACAGACGATTAACTTTTTATTCATTCAATTTATCCTCAAATCAGAGTGTATTATCTGTCTCCACTGTAATAGCTTGTTTATAAGCCTTGTTACTTCTCCATATAGAGTATGTGACAACAGAAACTGGCAGTAAGCCTGTGTTGTATTATTTACTTGTCATGCAGGATATATTTCACAGGATTAAGTACTGTGTATACTGTAAACAAACAAGCTCTGTTGGCTCTGATGCTAGCCTCTGCTATCAGTTCACTCATGTATATCAAAATATGTATCTGTACTGTCGTGTACAGTTATCATACAGCAAATAGAGATACTTGATACCAGTTAAGATAGCAATGTGTTTGTGTATGGGTGAATGGACTAGAAGTATCCCATAGAAAACTGTTTTACTTCTCAAGCAAAGGATGTATTGAGAGTCTGAGGTGCTGCTGATGAGTTAGCTTTTAAGTGTGTTCTATTGTTTCTGCTCGTAAAGCCATCCCACTGAGACACCACCTGCTCATAATGTATTATCTGGACACATGGATTTCACTTAGTTCCACTTCATAGGACAGAGTATTACTTTTCCCTGGTTCTGGAATGATCTTAGCACATTGTTTATTGTTAGTTACAGTGCTGACTGTGCTGTACGTCTGATGGCAGGAGGTTCACATTTTTGTCCGATGACAGGGTAGAACAGCTCTCCTTTCGAACGTGTTTCCTTGTATAGTTTGAATGGGTCAACCGGAACAGTAGTTCATTAAGTTGCTATAATTGGGTGTGGTCACCCGTGACCATGGTTTGGAAACATAGGGGTTAGAGGCAAATTCACAGCCAGCATCAACATGGTCCCATCATTGAATAAAGCCATTATGATAGCTGGCACCTTTGGACACAAAGGCCATGATGAGACACATATGTCACACAGTGTATATATTATACAATGAAAGCCAGTAAGAAAACGATGGAGCTTAGTATGCATGCTCAACCAAGCACGGCCTTAATTCATCCACTCAAATTAGGCAACTCTGCAAGCCAATGCCATGGACCTTCACAGTATATTTTATTTACTTGATAGAGCAAGAAACAGGCCATTTTAGGTAGTGAGACTTTCAGTACACACACACACACACACACACACACACACACACACACACACACACACACACACACACACACACACACACACACACACACACACACACACACACACACACACACACACACACACACACACACACACACACACACACAACACACACACACACACACACAACACACACACACAAAAAAACTTCCGCAATGAGCCCACCAAGTAGAATCCAATGGTTTTGGTTAGGATCACTCTGAACCTGAACTCTACAGTACTAACATGTTTTAAAATACTTTCCCTGGTCTTTTCACCCTGACCCTTTACATTGTATTTGGTCTTTCAGCAAATGACTGAGTTGGGGCAGTTTGGCCTTTGTGTTGGCTTAAAGGGTGACAAATGATTATCCTGTGTACCAATGAATTGATTGCGGTTGCCAAGCCTGTGGCACTTGCAGTAATGACAGCAATAGCCCTTACCTAGTCTGGTCTCTACACTCTGGGCGCATGTTACAGCATGCTTCCTCTGTAGGAATGGAGAATTGTCATGGTCCATATTTCAGCAGTGAGAGGATGGTAGTGGCCACCCAGGAGAGAAAGAGTCTCAGAGACTATACCGGATGAGGAGAACATATCTTATAGATGATGATGAAAGTCTGACAAACCTTAGGAACTAGGACAGATTTATGAGTTAATAAAGCATTTAGAAAAATATATACACTTAGTGTACAAAACATTTAGGACACCTGCTATTTCCATTACATAAACTGACCAGGTGAATCCAGGTGATGTCACCTGGATTCACCTGGTCAGTGTAGTCAGTGTAGATGAAGGGGAGGAGACAGGTTAAAGAAGGAGTTTTATGCCTTGAGACAATTGAGACATGGATGATGTATGTGTGCCATTCAAATGGTGAATGGGCAAGAGAAAATATTGAAATACCTTTGAATGGGATATGGTAGTAGGTGCCAGGCACACCGTTTTGTGTCAAGAACTGCAACATGGGCCAGCATCCCTGTGGAACGCTTTCAACAGCTTGTAGAGTCCATGCCCCAACAAACTGAGGCAGGGGGTTGTACACTCAGTTTCTGTCTGTCTCTCTCTCTCTCTCTCTCTCTCTGAGAGAGGCAGCAGGGGGCGCAAAAAGTTGTTTTCTTCTCTCTGAGTAGAATTGTGTTTCAGGACGCCAGAGAAAGAGAGAGAGAGAGAAAGTGAATGGAATAAAGTCATGTTGACCAGTGACCAGCACGTCTACAGAACGTTTGGATATTTGGAGCAGTTTTGAAATTGATTAATTGATTCGGTGGAAGTAACTTTTTTACACCTGGATGGAACTCTGGCGATGCGCTTGGATTATGAGGATAACTGGCGCCACAATTTACCGTTGAGAAGCAGCAATACTGCACTGGAGAAAGCAGCAAGGTAGCAAACACAAGCACAATCATCCAAGGTAGGAATAGACCATTTACGTTTTATGAAAGTGTAATAATATAGGCCTAATAATAATCATAATAGCCTAATCATAATCAAATAATACATTAGGAAACATTATAATGCAATTGATTAAATGATTGACATGTTAGTAATTTACACATAATTATGCGTATAATGTTTTTGTTTGTCGACTAATTTCTTTCAAAGAAAATTCAAATGGTGGCCTACATGCTATGTTTCTCATTAATTGCTAAGGATTTCAAATTTTAAAAGTGTAATTTAATTTGGCTCGCTACTGCGCGCTCACACTTGAAATCAAAATCCCTCAGCCTAGACGAGAGTCTCCTGTCCCGTCCCTGTCGGGGTTGACAGAATGTCGATCTGTTTGCGCAGGGTGCAGCCAGCTTTCTGTTTGTTGATAGCACAGATATATACATGCCTGCAATTGTGATGTTGTTTACTATAACTAAATTATATTTGTAATAGCCCAGCCTCATAATACGTTTTAAATACGTTTGAATTAATAGTCCTAGCCTACATGTTTTTGGATACATTACAATTCTAGGCTATTGTGCAAATAAAGTAAATAGGTATTGTGAATATTATTTAATTAATAACAATGGACATTTCCAAACTTCACATGGAGTGGAATTGCACCAGTGTGAGACAAACAAAACAGACAGGTCTATGTTTAAAGTTGAAGTGATCTTTATACCCCCACATTCATCATACCAATTGTGGTTTATTTTGAGAGATACATCACAGATGAGTTTTTACTATGAGCACAGTGATAAGTGTCACTGCAGTCCAGCCATCTGAAAATGGAGTTCTGTTTCTGTGGGTGGGCACTCATTAGGACCAGGGTTAGGGTCAAGGGTCAACACACATGGTCAATTGGGCAGAACCTTCAGACAATCTGAGACACTAAAGAGCAGACCTGACACTGCATGTGGTCTTGAGGTGAAAGCTTTGTGTTAAATATGATATTACTGCTTTATTGCTGTGTTATTAATGTCATTATGCCTGCAAGTACAACATATCCCTTTTTTAGGTACTGTAGCCCTCAACATCTAGGAGATATGAGGGAACTTTGTATCTGGATTCTGAGGTGAGATATCACTTGTCACTTACAGTCTGATCATGTTGGTGTACTGTACACTGAACAGACTCATCATTAACATGTTGTATCACACTGCAGCTGCTGATCATGCATTATGCATGACTCAATTTAATAGTTTTGTTTTAATTGTCTCCATTTCAGATAACAATAATTTTTCTCTGTAAAAACCACTGTTAAATGTGTTATAGCTCAGTATGCTATCTGTCACATACAGAGTTTCCATGCTTCTGCTGCTGCTCAAGCCAAATCCCCTGGATTGCCAGCTCACTACAGACCACAGGAAGGTCAGTAGAGTGGCTGGGGGCCAGCAGAGGGGAGAAGGGGAGCAGGGAGGGGGTTGTGCTGAGTGGAGGGCACGATATCTGTGTTTTAACATGAGTGTGTGGTCTGTTTGACATCCCCAAGCCCAGGGCGATAGACCTCCCTCATGTGTTTGCAGCCTGAGAATCAATTTATCACTCGCCTTTATCATCATCTCACGCCAGTTGGCACAGACTCAGGGAATCTGAACTGCCAAAGAAGGCATGATCTTGTCTTCCGATCGTAACCCTAGCCAATTAGCACCCTCCAGTTCCTTTCTGCTGTACAGGGGAAGATTATAGTGTCTGCTGCCGTGATGCTATTGTTCAACCACAAAGTCATTAAATACAACACTAGTCTATCCCAGCCCATGTAAACATGCAATCAGTCATTGAGGAAGGAAGAGCGAGAGAGAGAGAGAGGGAAAGAGAGAGAGAGAGCAAATTAATGATGGACCAATATTTATAACTGTACTTTGTGGAGAGTGTTGATGGACAGGCTAACTATCCAATCACAGACAACTGTCTGACAGGGCATTCCTCTCTGGGAGAGAGTTTGTCTCTGTTGGCCCTTTGCATTTCCAGGAGTCCAGCTGTTTGACCCATGGCTGACCCTGGAGATGACAGTGGAGTAGAGTTACAAAGGCTGCAGCGAGGAGGGGGCCATGGTCTGAGTGATCTCTGAATAGCCCCATGTCGGTGACTGACAGAAGGAAAGCTATCTGCCAACTCTCCCTACTATCCCTACCGTTTGGGTATTCTCTTACAGTCTTCTCAATGCCAATGGGAGGCTGAGCCTTTACCATGTGCATGTGTAAGCTCACAGAGGACAGGATGAATGTAGACAAAGTGGCTCTTAAAGAGTTGGATTTTCTTCTTTGCGACTCCTCGGCCAAAGCTGGCTGGCGCAGGGCAGGGTTGGCTGGCGCAGGGTCCTGAGACAGAGAGTGCAGTGATAGCCACTAATGCGCTAATACATCTCTGGCAGCGTTACACAGAGGGCTAGAGTCAACAGAGGGATATGCAGGTAGTCAGTAGGGGATGGGAGAGTAGCAGACAACCTCTAATCAGACAAATCTGGGCTTTATCTGACATGAACAGAAGCTCATCTCATACAGAGCGAGGGAGAGAGAAAACCGTTGTTGATGACATGACATTGTCTCATTGGCTTCAAGTCTTTCATGAGAATGATTTCTGGGAAGCCCTCTAATGTAATGCTGTTGTTCTTTTTCTTCTCTACTCTGCTCTCAAGTGGTGTCTGTTTCATGTTATCCGTGCTGTGGGTGATGTAGGGCTTTAACTCAGGATGTTCCTGCAGGTTCCTCAAAGGGCAGAGCCCCAGCAGCAGGAGGCTGAAGGAGTGCAGGGTGGGGGCCCAGGCTCCTGGGGCTCCTGGGGGCCTTGGTCCTCCTGCTCCCGCTCCTGTGGGGGAGGGGTTCAGGAACAGAACAGACCCTGCCTACCTTCCTACACCCCCTCCATGGGTGTAGCTGCATACCCCTCCAGGCCAGGTGGCCACCACCCCCAGCACCCCAACCAGAACCTAGGCCATGTAGTGTCTGCCCTAAGACCCACTGTCCCGCTGCACCGCACCAACTCTGGGAGACCCCCACCCTCCAACAGCAACACCAGCTTGGCCCGCCGAGGCGAGCTGAGGGACCAGCAGAGAGACAGAGAGGCCCATGCTGGACGCAGGTACAGTATCTATCACACCATACAGACAGGGGCCTGTCTGTCTTTCAGTCTGACCTGTGTTTAATGTCCTGCATGCTGAGCAGCCCAGTCTAAAAGTGTCTCTGTGGAGCTCCAGCTCACCCCATGGTCCATTGGACTCCCCTCCAGTGTAAAGCTATTCTTTTATGGATGGAGTCAATGGCTTGGCTTGTACTTGGCGGGTTTGTGGCCTCCTTCCTGTGAGCTTGAGTTAAAAAGCTTTTAAATAAATAGAGCTGACAGTTGAGTAATGGGGGTTGTTGACGTAGGAATCCAAGCCTCCAGACAAAAGCGCTCTCCGCTCGGCGCTTGCTTGCTGACATTAATATCCATCCGCTTCTCAGAAGTAATTTGCACTTGTGATGTGTGTCTTTGACATTTTGACAGTCTTTGATAGTCCAGTCAACACATTTTGAACGTAAACAAGTGCCGTAAGTGGAGGCTATTATACACAGACAATTGTCTTTACCCGTGTGTGTGTGTGTGTGTGTGTGTGTGTGTGTGTGTGTGTGTGTGTGTGTGTGTGTGTGTGTGTGTGTGTGTGTGTGTGTGTGTGTGTGTGTGTGTGTGTGTGACAGTCCCATCATTCCAGGGAAGTATGGCTATGGGAGGATGCCTTATGTTGTGTCTCTCCAGACAGACACAGGCCAGACGTCTGGGACAGAGACAGGGGCTGGTCGCTCCCACAGACAGAGACGTTCCTCGCTCTCTGACCCCAGCCCGTCAGCCACCAGGCACGGAGGCCACAGGCCAAACCCCTACCGTCCGCTCTACAACAACCCCCATCTCCACAGCTACAGCCCAGTATATCACCAGCCCCCAGCCCCCCAACCCAGGTCTAACCCTAACCCAGCCTCCCAGCCCAGGTCTAACCCTAACTCTAGCCCTAACCCAGCCTCCCAGCCCAGATCTAACCCTAACTCTAACTCTAACCCTAACCCAGTCCCCCAGCCCAGATCTAACCCTAACCCAGCCCCCCAGCCCAGGTCTAACCCTAACCCAGCCTCCCAGCCCAGGGCTAACTCTAACCCAGCCCCCCAGCCCAGGGCTAACCCTAACCCAGCCCCCCAGCATAGGTCTAACCCTAACCCAGCCTCCCAGCCCAGGGCTAACCCTAACTCTAACCCTAACCGAGCCCCCCAGCATAGGTCTAACCCTAACCCAGCCCCCCAGCCCAGGGCTAACCCTAACCCAGCCCCCCAGCCCAGGTCTAACCCTAATTCTAACCCACCCTGGTCCTCCTCACTCTACCAGCCCAGCCAGGGGCACCAACCTAGGCAGGAGCAGCAGCACTCATCCAGCCAGGCCTCAGCGGCTCAGCAACCCTTTGGACGGCCCTACAACCCCATGCCCACCTCCTCCTGTGTGGGAGAGCACAATCAGTACAAGATTTGCAACACCGATGTAAGAACGGTTCAGCCATCACTTATGATCATTTGTGAATGAATCCCTCACTGTAACCCACAGCTAAAGCAATCATGAAGGGTAAAACATGGAGGTTATTAAGGAAGATGAGGTCTGATAAGACATATATAGTGGAGATGTTGACTTTGCTAGGCACCGATTGTAAAGACTGGAATTTACCTTGGGGGAGAATGTGGCCATGTCTGGACTTAGTAGGCCGGGGGACACATATATTCACTCTCTATCTGTCTATATGTCTGTCCAGGCCTGTCCTCCAGCCAGTAGACACATCAGAGCGGTGCAGTGTTCTTCCTACAACAGCTATCCCTTCATGGGTCGACTGTACGAGTGGGAGCCTTTCAATGAAGGTATGGGTGGGTCTCGTCATGTTTTTCATATTACCTTGGTGTTGGACAATATTATCCAAGGTGTGAGGTGATGTAAGCACCACAGTATGTCACCTGTCTCGGCCATTTTGATGAATGTCCTGAGCTGCCAGATGTTGTTTAGCTGTTTGGAGATCTAGGTGTCTTAAGTATCCAAGGAACAGTCAAAACACCTCAAGGATAGACAATTACTTTTAGGATACTGATTAACATGTTATGTTTTTCTTCTCTCTGTTGGAGTGAATGGCATTTACTGCAGACGTATGACTAGATTAAAGCTCAAATAACTTCCCTTTAGTTGATGAGGACAAGTCAAGTTTGCTTGATACCTATCTCAAACACATGAACATGCAATTACAACACTTTTAGCAATAGCTGTCCTTGTAAACCTCATGAGCTAATGCACAAAACATCTGAGTGAAGTCCAAGTGCAGGTGGATTACAAACCTGACGTTACATTCACGTCACTGCCTGCCAACTCCCAGTGGTTTCCAGGCCTGGAGGGCATCTGCCTCCCTCCCACACAAGAGACACCACCCAGAGATCTGTGGTTCTTATTACCACTAATGGATCACCAGAGAGGACAAAATAACCTGTTAACTTCCCTTGATCCCTTGGATTTATTAAGAATTTGGTTAGCTTTCCTTGAATCCCTCGTTGTTGCTTGACATTACCTTTCATCACACAGCATTACTGTAGAAGGAACACTGCAAACATTGATTTACTCATCACTTGTAATCACAGGATAATTGTGAGGAAGTGCCAGTATTTAGTCCACTCCTCGCATCAGTTGCTAGATGGCAGCATGGCTCAATGGAAGAAAACAACTCTTTACTGCACTACATCACAATTCTAATGTAGCAGTCTACCCAGCTTGTCCACCTACATTGAACAATGTACATTTACAGCCCTGCCAGGCACCCTACCAGAGAGAGATAATGTTTTGTACTCATAAATCATATCAAATCATTTGTTTCTGTGTCTCCTCTGTCACAGTTTCAGGCGACCAGCGTTGTGAGCTCAACTGTCGTGCGATCGGTTTCCGCTTCTACGTGCGTCAGTCGGATAGGGTCATCGATGGGACGCCGTGCGGCCAGAACGAGACTTTCATCTGTGTGGCGGGGAGGTGTCAGGTAGAACACTTAACTCATTTACCAGTGGCCTGGCCATGCCTGTGGACTCCTGCCAAACCACTCGGAATAGAACAGAACAGTGACAGGATGGATGGAATCAGAGGAAAGAAAAGCTAAGTTTAATTCATTGAGATGAAATGTTGACATCATTCCACACAAACTTTCAAACACGAAAAAACACGGCCCCAATAGAGTTCTCAAGATCAACTGCATCCAAACACAAGATACAGTATTTTTTATTAAAGACATTTAATCAATTATACATAACCAACAGAGGGCAGCAGAGTATAACACTGTTATCTGTCCATAAGGAGTGAAACAGAGGTCAGGTTGGGTTGACTGGGTTCTGAGTCCAGGATCTGGGATCTCAATGAAGGATCAATGAAGGACATATTTGTTCCTTTAACTTGATTTTTTTATATGCATTTCTAAAATACACCTGTGGCCAGAACTTGGAAAGACAACAGCCCCTGTGTAAACCTGTGCTTTTGACTGACTGTGTCCAGTGTGCAGCTGGATACGTTTTACTTCTTATTTCATCAGGGTTGAACTCTTAGAGATGTTTTTCCAATATGATTTTAAGACATAATTCTGAGTGAACCCTTTCCAAGTTGCGCTCTAGGAACTCGTGCTTGCCTCTGAGTCTCCCTTCAACCCAATTTGCTGTGCTCTCAACCACATTTTTTCCCACATGCACTGTAATCCAGTGGAGATCTTTACTATATTAAGATTTAATCAAGATAAAGAGTCCCTCTGATCTCATATTAGCTTTGACTAATTTCTACTTTTAATACCAGTGAAATTGTGATTTATCACAGGGGCCAGTGTTCTCACCAGACCTCCAGCCCTCCAGCCGATAGATCTCTGGGCAGTGTGGTGACTAGCTGACCCCATGGAGGGAGTGGTCTGCTTTTATGTGGCCGTGGTGGGATCTCACTCAGTATTCATGCACCCGGTCTGTGGTCTGTGGGTGTGGTATGGACTGCAGTGTGCACTGTACTGTACTCTACTATACTGTACTGTACTGCGCTGTACTGGACTGGACTGTACTGAAGCTTATACTGTTGTGGTATAGAAGTCTGGACTAGACTTTCTGGACTGGACTTCTCTACTGTACTCTACTGTATTGGACTGTACTCTAGTCTACTGTACTGTAGCTTATACTGCTGTGGTATAGTAGTCTGGACTAGACTTTCTGGACTGGACTGCTCTACTGTACTCTACTGTATTGGACTGTACTCTACTCTACTGTAGCTTATACTGCTGTGGTCTGTGGGTGTGGTATGAACTGCAGTGTGTACTGTACTCTACTCTATGTGTCTGGGTCCTTTTTGGCTCTCTGTCTCTAATACCCTGCAGTTGCCCAGTAGGTTTACTTGTGTATAACACGGTCCATCTCTGTCCAAGGCGGACCCTGGATTTGAACCGACGCCAACGTCAACACCACTTACCCAGAAAGCCTAGGCATTTCTGACAGTAACTTCGCCATCTGCTACACATTGTGAGCTAAACCAACCAGGGACCATTCTGTACTCTCTCTCTCTCACTACTAGGGAACGTATTGAGGCCTGATTTCTGTGTATACTCACCTAGGGAATATATTCAGCAGGTCAGGGCACATCCCATAGTAGCAGTGAGATGCTGTCATAAATTATATTGAGGAGACCAAAGTAGACTGATGACATAGACACAGAAACATCTGCTTTTCCTGCCTTGGCCCTTTTTGCTTGCGTACAATAAAATCACATCTCCTACTGTAGCTGTAACCAAAGGCTCTGTTTATTCTGCCCTCTGTGTGGAGCTGGTGTCAATTTGCAGCAGGAATCTCTTTACTTTGTATGGTTAAACTTTGACTGTTATTTCGCAAGGTGTCTGCAGAGGCTTATGGCTGCATTCTCTTTGAGCTCAATCAGATTTAGCCTATAGACATGTTGCATAGAGTAGAGCCCAGGTCTGTTTCCTGTGGTCCTGCTCTACAGAAAGCAGACCTGTCCTGCACTGTGTGCTGAACTCTGTGTTGCTGTGTTTTATAAGCACAGGGTGTGTGTGAGTGTTTATGTGTGTGTGTGCGGATGGGTGGGGGGGATTTCCGAGTGTGATGAGAGGTGGTGCTGGGGCGTATAATGCAGGAGTATGTGTGTTTATTCATGTGTACCACACACACCAATAGATAAGTAGAGTTTCCCACTGCAGATCCTGGAGGGCTTGGCATCCTGCCCACTCATACCCCTATAGCTCTACAGTCATAAATACACACTGTAGACACAGACAGGTTTGATCTAAATTAGGCTCAGTGACAATCCCTGTATTATTGCAGTAGATAATTAGTTCTCAATGATTTACCTGGCTAAATACAGGTTGAATAAATAAATATTGATCCTCTACTCTTTCTATTAGTCGGGCTAAACACATGCGTTTTGTGTGGTGCATCCCTGATCAATATGATAAACAACCTAACTCTCAATCTGACCTCTGACCTAAGGTGTCCCTGCATGCCTCTTGCTCATGTTCCTGACCCACTTTGATGATATATCAGTCAGACTTTATAGCTCAGTAAACACGGTGACATTTCCTTTAGGTCCATGTCTCAGAGCTCATACTGTTAGTCAGGCAGTGAGTTGAGTATCAGAATATTAGAGAATGTCAGAAAAATTGAACATCTTTCTTCAAAATGGCCCTAGATAGTTGAAAAAAGGATTTGGCAGATATCCAGTAGTCATAGGTTAAAAATGTCAGTAAGTCTGCTTGTATTGGTCCCTATTAAGTCCCTGTGCTTACTGTGAAACAGGCAGGCTGCAAGCTGAATGTAGGAGAGTTTAGCTGGCTAAACACTTGGTCTGTTCTGTGGTCTCTTTGTGCTCAGTCTTGCTTTGTATTAAGATTGGTCTTCCTACAGCTGTGATGCCTTGGCTCCAATGAGCCGCCGCAGGGCTGTGGAACTGGGTTATATGCAATGCACTCTTGGTTAAAAAGCTCAACATAACTGTGGAATACACACTTGATTAGATAGCTCAACATAAACTGTGAAATGAATGACGTTGAATGACTCTTGGCATGTGGCCCACTGTGATCTCTTACGGCTCGTAAGAAAATTAACGGAATGGTGCCAGGTTTCATAGCAGCACTAGAACCATCTGGCATGAAGGTATTCTCAGAGCTAGAGAGACATCTATCTCTGTCAGTGAGAGAGTAGTAAACCATATTCTACTACTACAGTCCCTTTAGTTCAGTTGGTAGAGCATGGCGCTTGCAACGCCAGGACGGTGGGTTTGATTCCCGGGGCCACCCATACGTAACATTGTATGCACGCGTGACTGTAAGTCACTTTGGATAAAAGACTTTGCTAAATGGTATAGATGTATTACATACAGTGGGCTCCAAACTTACTGGCACCCCTGACTGGCAATGCACGAACAATACTAAAAAATATAAACAATATGATTATAGAGAGAAACTCAAAATACCAACATGAGAAATACTGTACTTTATTAATGTTTCAATGGAACCCACCAAAATCATTTATTGATTTAATAAAAAATCTATGTCCTCCAAATTAAGGTTTCACAATTAATGGCACCCTTAAAGATGATTGTAGATGATCTACCAAAATTAAACCAGGAATTAAATTCCACATATTTAAGTTGATCTAAGTCTTAAGAAACTATATTGAGCCATTACATCACTTCCTGTTTCACTAAGGTATAAAAATGAGGTAACACGCATGCAATATCCCTTTGTCATCCAACCATGAAGAAAACAAAATAACTGGCAGTTCAAAAGAGACAGATGGTCATAGACCTTCATAAATCTGGTAATGGCTACAAGAAGATCCACAAACAATTGGCACCTCATACCCACGGTGAAATATGGTGGTGGGGCTGTTTTAATTCCAGAGGTCCAGGGGCACTGGTTAAGATTGATGGCATAATGAATTCCACCAAGTATCAGGCAATTTTGGCTGACAATCTGGTTGCCTCTGCCAGAAGGCTGGGACTTGGCCGTAGGTGGACTTTCCAACAAGACAATGACCCAAAACATACCTCGAGATCCACACAGAAATGGTTCTGTGACAACAAAATCAATGTTCTGCCATGGCCATCTCAGTTGCCGGACCTCAATCCAATCGAAAACCTGTGGGCTGAGTGGAAGAGGGCAGTTGATAAGTGCAAACCTAAGAATGTGAAGGATCTTGAAAGGATCTGCATAGAGGAATGGTACAAAATCCCTCCAAATCTGTTCCTTAACCTTGTCAAACATTACAGGAAAAGACTCCATGCTGTTATCCTTGCCAGAGGTGGATGCGCTATGTACTAAATGAGGAGTGCCAATAATTATGAAACTTTGATTTTGGTGAAATGTGTTTTGTATTAAATAATTGTATGATTTTGTTTGGTTCCATTGAAACAGTAATAAAGTACAGTATTTCTCACATGTTGGTATTTTGAGTTTCTCTATAATTATATTGTTTATATTTTTTTAAGTATTGTTTGTGCATTGCCAGTCAGGAGTGGCAGTAATTTTGGAGCCCTCAGTACATTACTTTAGCAGACTGAGAACACTGCTAAGTTCTTCTCTCTACACAGGTGCTTTAGTTGATACTTTCATGCCTTAAATTCCACAGGGCTCACACACATCTCACTCAGATCCATGGGACACATCCTCAAATTCTTGTCTAATGGTTTTTTGTTACTGGACACGGTATCCATATGCTACTGTCTACTCTGGTTGAGTTGATGTGGTATTTCTACAGTACAGTACAGTAGAGAAAATCTTACATAGGGTGTAGGGATATCTCTATAGGTATTGTAAAGTGACAAATGTGTTATTTGTGGTCTTTGACATAAGGAAGCAAAGAGTAAACAAAGAACAGAGAGAATGAGCTGGAAGCTGCTCTTTTGATCAATATTACTGCTAAAGATGGCTGCTGAAAAACTTTGTGGCTTCTTCTATGGCTTCTTCTATGGCTTCCTGTATTTTCCTTGAAACAGAAAAATTTGGTCGGAACTGTTTGAAATTGTTATGATCCTCTGCGCATGTGCTACTGACTCTACCTACCAAGAAATGCGTTATTTCAGGTGCTGTTTCTCCCCTCTGTATAACACAAAGAGGAAAAGCCTCTCCTCTGTAGAGGACTGTTACATTTTCCTACTTATATTATAGTCAGGATATCTCTACTTGTTAACAGATTTATGTCTTCATAAAGAGCCTTCATCATGAGAGTGAGTACAACAGTATTAGTGTAGTGTGCACTGTAAACTGTGTTTGACCGATGCATAGAGGCTAAACAAGGCCTCTTTAGGATACCCCTTTGTCTCTTAACAGTGGAAAGACTGAGCCCTACCTATGAATCATGAGCTTAATGTGAAAGGCTTGGACCTTGTCACTGAATACGGTGCGCCTCATACACGATCCAGGTTTTACGCTGAAAGAAGGAAAACCCAGATTTGAGCCATAGAAAACGTTGAATGTGGTTACACATTTCAGATGGATGCTAAAATAAAGCTGCTTTTATGGCTGGAATTCCATTGAGCTGCTCTTTCTCTTTATATGACAAGGATAGGCACTTGAGAAGGGTGTGTGTATTTTTAAATGGCAACTTTTTTGCTGGCGGATGATGGTGGGGCTGAAGATAGGGTGAAATATATCCGGGCTGGAGAGTTGTATTATTCCATGTCAGTATCTGGAGGGTGTGTTCTGAGTGCTCTGTGGATAATTAGGAGATAAAACTTTTACCACGTCCACCGTAACAGTAACTTAATGACCCCCCCCCCCCCCCTCCAAATCCTCAACATCCACTGATGGTCATTCTGGTCAATACTTTCACATGCGTTATACCTCTCTCTTTATTTGACATTTGCTGTGTTTTTATTGAACACTGAGGATAGAGTGCTAGCCTAGGCCCTATACCCTTTACATAACAGATGGCCCTTCTGTTCCTTCCTTTAAACTTTCTTCACACCAGTTAAAGAAACATTTCCCTGTGAATGTATTCAATTGTACCGTATGGTTTCAAGCAAGGAGAGTAAAAGGGTAAAATGACCACTTAAAGGCTGAAAATAGTGTGGTTTCAGCATGTAGGCTAACACAGGTCCCTGTTCTGACAGGGTAAAACCACTCCTACTACTGTAATTCAGCGGTCTCTTCCCCAGAGCCTTGTCTTGGCTGTCGAAGTCAGCTCTGCTGATCCAGGTCCTCCACTGGTGTCTTTGCCAGTGCTCTGTCTCTGTTCCATATCTCACTTTCATTATGTGTGTGAGGCCAGATTGTGTGTCTGTGTGAGTCTATGGGTCCGCCCTGCCCTGGGTCCTGGGTCAGGAGCTTGGCTGCCTGGCTGCCTGGCCGTTGCAGTGGCTCCCTCTCGTCTCCACCCCAGTGCTGCTGTGGCTGGCCTGCATCCCACTGCATCCCTCTCTGCCAGGCTCACCCTAACACAGCCAAGCCTCCCCTCGCTCCCTGCAAAAACTCCTCCGCCGACCAACAGACAGCTGCATCTGTTTTAGGTATTCCCCGGGCGGGGAGCGACTGACTTGTTAAAATGGGGATGAGAGGTTCTGAAATACGGCCGGCATAGACTGGTGGAGAGATCACAACCCTGTCTCTCTCACGACAGGCCCCAGCTGCAGGCCCCAGCATGTTATCCAACATTTTCTGGGTATAAAGAGGCACTTTAGTCAAAAGAGCCTGGTATTACATTTACATTGACATTTTAGTAATTTAGCAGATGCTTTAATCCAGTTAGTGCATTCAGCTTAAGATAGCTAGGTGGGACAACCACATCTCAGTCATAGTAACTACATATTAACATGGATTAGGACCTGCACCACTTCCTGTGTGAGGTAGGGTTGTACTCTACTGATGTTTTAGAGCATGAACCTGCAGGTGCTAGTCACTGCTTTGATGTTTGCAGAGAATGACACAGTGTTGTCCAGGGTCATGACAAGGTTCTTTGCACTCTGGGAGGGGGACACCGTGGCATTGCCAACCGTGATGGAGAGGTCTTTGAGCGGGCTGGCCTTCCCCGGGAGGAAGAGCAGCTCTGTCTTGTTTAGGTTGAGCTTGAGGGGGTGGGCTGACATCCAAGCCAAGATATCTGCCAGGCACGTAGAGATGCGTGTCTCCACCTGGGTGTCAGAAGTGGGGAAGGAGAAAGGTCGTTGAGTGTCATCCGCATAGCAATGATAGGAGAGACCATGTCAGAATATGACAGAGTCAAGTGACTTGATGTACAGAGACAAGAGGAAGGGGTCTAGATCCGAGCCCTGGGGGACACCAGTATTTAATTTTAATTTTAATTTATTTCACCTTTATTTAACCAGGTAGGCTAGTTGAGAACAAGTTCTCATTTACAACTGCGACCTGGCCAAGAATAAAGCAAAGCAGTTCGACACATACAACAACACAGCGTTACACATGGAATAAACAAACATACAGTCAATAATAGAGTAGAAAAAATGTATATACAGTGTGTGCAAATTAGGTAAGATAAGGGAGGTAAGGCAATAAATAGGCCATGGTGGCGAAGTAATTACAATATACCAATTAAACACTGGAGTGATTGATAGGCAGAAGATGAATGTGCAAGTAGAGATATTGGGGTGCAAAGGAGAAAGATAAATAAATAAATACAGTATGGGGATGAGGTAGTTGGATGGGCTATATTACAGATGGGCTATGTACAGGTGCAGTGATCTGTGAGCTGCTCTGACAGCTGGTGCTTAAAGCTAGTGAGGGATATATGAGTCTCCAGCTTCAGTGATTTTTACAGTTCGTTCCAGTCATTGGCAGCAGAGAACTGGAAGGAAAGGCGGCCAAAGAAGGAATTGGCTTTGGGGGGTGACTAGTGAGATATACCTGATGGAGCGCGAGCTATGGGTGGGTGCTGCTATGGTGACCAGTGAGCTGAGATAAGGCGGGGCTTTACCTAGCAGAGACTTGTAGATGACCAGGAGCTAGTGGGTTTGGCGACGAGTATGACGCGAGGGCCAGCCAACGAGAGCGTACAGGTGGGTAGTATATGGGGGGCTTTGGTGACAAAACGGATGGCACTGTGATAGACTGCATCCAATTTGTTGAGTTGAGTGTTGGAGGCTATTTTGTAAATGACATCGCCGAAATCGAGGATCGGTAGGATGGTCAGTTTTACGAGGGTATGTTTGGCAGCATGAGTGAAGGATGCTTTGTTGCGAAATAGGAAGCTGATTCTAGATTTAATTTTGGATTGGAGATACTTAATGTGAGTCTGGTAGGACAGTTTACAGTCTAACCAGACACCTAGGTATTTTTAGTTGTCCACATATTCTAAGTCAGAACCATCCAGAGTAGTGATGCTGGATGGGTGGGCAGGTGCGGGCAGCTATCGGTTGAAGAGCATGCATTTAGTTGTACTTGCATTTAAGAGCAGTTGGAGGCAACGGAAAGAGAGTTGTATGGCATTGAAGCTTGTCTGGAGGTTAGTTAACACAGTGTCCAAAGAAGGGCCAGAAGTATACAGAATGGTGTCGTCTGCGTAGAGGTGGATCAGAGAATCACCAGCAGCAAGAGCGACATCATTGAGGTATACAGAGAAGAGAGTCGGCCAGAGAATTGAACCCTGTGGCACCCACATAGACTGACAGAGGTCCAGACAACAGGTCCTCCTATTTGACACATTGAACTCTATCAGAGAAGTATTTGGTGAACCAGGCGAGGCAGTCATTTGAGAAACCAAGGCTGTTTAATCTGCCGATAAGAATACGGTGATTGACAGAGTAGAAAACCTTGGCCAGGTCGATGAAGACTGCTGCACAGTTAATGTCTCTTATTGATGGCGGATATGATATTGTTTAGGACCTTGAGCGTGGCTGAGGTGCACCCATGACCAGCTCTGAAACCAGATTGCATAGCGGAGAAGGTACGGTGGGATTCGAAATGGTCGGTGATCTCTTTGTTAATTTGGCTTTCGAAGACCTTAGAAAGGCAGGGTAGGATAGATATAGGTCTGTAGCAGTTTGGGTCTAGAGTGTTTCCCCCTTTGAAGATGGGGATGACCGTGTCAGCCTTCCAATCTTTGGGAATCTCAGACGATACGAAAGAGAGGTTGGGCAGGCTAGTAATAGGGGTTGCAACAATTTCGGCAGATCATTTTAGAAAGAGGGTCCAGATTGTCTAGCCCAGCTGATTGTAGGGGTCCAGATTTTGCAGCTCTTTCAGAACATCAACTATCTGGATTTGGGTGAAGGAGGAATGGGGAATGCTTGGGCGAGTTGCTGTGAGGGGTGCCATGCAGTTGACAGGGGTAGGGGTAGCCAGGTGGAAAGCATGGCCAGCCATAGAAAAATGCTTATTGAAATTCTCAATTATAGTGGATTTATCGGTGGTGACAATATTTCCTAGCCTCACTGCAGTGGGCAGCTGGGAGGATGTGCTCTTATTCTCCATGGACTTTACAGTGTCCCAGAACTTTTGAGTATGTGCTACAGGATGCAAATTTCTGTTTGAAAAAGCTAGCCTTAGCTTTCGTAACTGCCTGTGTATATTGGTTTCTAACTTCCCTGAAAAGTTGCATATCACGGCTATTCGATGCTAATGCAGTACGCCACAGAATGTTTTTGTGCTGGTCAAGGGCAGTCAGGTCTGGAGTGAACCAAGGGCTATATCTGTTCCTGGTTCTAAATTCTTTGACTGGAGCATGCTTATTTAAGATGGTGAGGAAGGCACTTTTAAATTCTCTAGGATATGTGGGACGCTAACGTCCCACTTGGCCAAAAGCCAGTAAAAATGCAGAGCGCCAAATTCAAATATATTACGATAAAAATCAAACTTTCATGAAATCACACATGAAAGACACGAAATTAAAGCTACACTTGTTGTGAATCCAGCCAACATGTCTGATTTCAAAAAGGATTTACGGCGAAAGCACACCAAACGATTATGTTAGGTCAGTACATAGCCACAGAAAAACACAGCCATTTTTCCAGCCAAAGAGAGGAGTAACATAAAGCAGAAATAGAGATCAAATTAATCACTAACCTTTGATTATCTTCATCAGATGACACTCATAGGACTTCATGTTACACAATACATGTATGTTTTGTTCGGTAAAGTTCATATTTCTATCCAAAAAATCTGAGTTTAGGCGGGACGCTACTGTCTCACTTAGCAAAAAGCCAGAGAAAATGCAGAGCGCCAAATTCAAATTAATTACTATAAAAATCTAACTTTCATTAAATCACACATGAAAGATACCAAATTAAAGCTACACTGGCTCTGAATCCAGCCAACATCTCAGAATTCAAATAGGCTTTTCGGCGAAAGCAAACAATGCTATTATCTGAGGATAGCACAATAGTAAACAAAGACAGAGAAGCATATTTCAACCCTGCAGGCGCGGCACAAAACGCAGAAATAAAAATATAATTCATGCCTTACCTTTGACGAGTTTCTGTTGTTGGCACTCCAATATGTCCCATAAACATCACAAATGGTCCTTTTGTTCGATTAATTCCGTCGAAATATATCCAAAATGTCCATTTATTTGGCGCGTTTGATCCAGAAAAACACCGGTTTCAACTTGCTCAAACGTGACTACAAAATATCTCAAAGGTTACCTGTAAACTTTGCCAAAAAATGTCATACTACTTTTGTAATACAACTTTAGGTATTTTTGAACGTTAATAATCGATAACATTGAAGACGGGATGATCTGTGTTCAATACAGGATTAAAACCAATTATAGCTAGCTTTCTGGTCACGCTCTTCTATCTAACAGGACACTTCATGTGACTCTCGTTCAAGATGGCCGTACTTCTTCATTACACAAAGGAATAACCTAAACCAATTTCTCAAGACTGTTGACATCCAGTGGAAGTGGTAGGAACTGCAAGCAGGTCCCTTAGAAATCTGGTTTCCCAATGAAAATAGAGTGACCTCTTTTCATTGAAAAGAGAGTGACCTCAAAAAAACATATCTGAATGGTTTGTCCTCGGGGTTTCGCCTGCTAAATAAGTTCTGTTATAGTCACAGACATGATTCAAACAGTTTTAGAAACGTCAGAGTGTTTTCTATCCAAATCTACTAACAATATGCATATCCTATCTTCAGGGGATGAGTAGCTGGCAGTTGAATTTTTGGTATGCTTTTCATCCAAACGTGAAAATGCTGCCCCCTATCCCCGGCCAGGTTGATTAGAAAGGCCTGCTTGCTGAAGTGTTTTACGGAGCGTTTGACAGTGATGAGGGGTGGTCGTTAGACCGCAGACCCATTACGGATGCAGGCAATGACGCATTTATCACTGAGATCTTCATTGAAAGCAGCAGAGGTGTATTTGGAGGGCAGGTTGGTTAGGATGATATCTATGAGGGTGCCCGTGTTTACGGATTTGGGGTTGTATCTGGTAGGTTCATTGATAATTTGTGTGAGATTGAGGGCATCAAGCTTAGATTGTAGGATGGCCGGGGTGTTAAGCATGTTCCAGTTTAGTTCACCTAGCAGCACGAGCTCTGAAGATACGAGCTCTGAGGGGGCAATCAATTCACATATGGTGTCCAGGGCACAGCTGGGGGCAGAGGGTGGTCTATAGCAAGCGGCAACGGTGAGAGACTTGTTTCTGGAAAGCTGGATAGTAAGACAGAACTCTGCAGGCTATCTCTGCAGTAGATTGCATCTCCGCCCGTTTTGGCAGTTCTATCTTGACAGAAAATGTTATAGTTGGAGATGGAAATTTCAGGGGTTTTGGTGGTCTTCCTAAGCCAGAATTCAGACACGGCTAAGACATCCGGGTTGGCAGAGTGTGCTAAAGCAGTGAATAAAACAAACTTAGGGAGGAGGCTTCTAATGTTAACATGCATGAAACCAGGGCTTTTACGGTTAAGGAAGTCAACAAATGAGAGCACCTGGGGAGCAGGTCCTGCAGGTCCTGGATTAACCTCTACATCACCAGAGGAACAGAGGAGGAGTAGGATAAGGGTACGGCTAAGAACTGGTCGTCTAGTACGTTTGAAACAGAGAGTAAAAGGAGCAGGTTTCTGGGCAAGATAGAATAGATTCAAGGCATAATGTACAGACAAAGGTATGGTAGGATGAGAGTACAGTGGAGGTAAACCTAGGCATTGAGTGATGATGAGAGATATTGTCTCCAGAAACATTTAAACCAGCTGATGTCAATGCATATGTGGGAGGTGGAACTAAATGGTTGGTTAAGGCATATTGAGCAGGGCTAGAGGCTCTACAGTGAAAAAAACAATAATCACTAACCAGAACAGTAATGGACAAGGCATATTGACATTATTGAGAGACATGCGTAGCTGAGTGATTATAAGGGTCCAGTGAATGGTTGGGCTGGCTGGAGGCACGGCGATTCAGACAGCTAGCAGGCCGGGGCTAGAAAGCTAGCAGATTGGCCTTAGAGGGACGTCGCGATGGAGGAAAGTTTGTTTTAGACTCCTCGTGTGGTTCCGTCGATAGACCAGTTGTGATGGATTAGTAGGGTTCCGTGTAGCAGAGGGGTCCAGTCCAATTGGCAAATGGATCTATTCAGCTAACAGTCCAATATGCTCTAGACAGCTAGCGGGTCGCAGCTAGCAGATGGGCATTCAGGGGACGTCGCGACGGAGGGACCTGTTGGAAAAAAGCCCTCGGGCAGATTACGTCGGTAGTCCAGTCGTGATGGATAAGCAGGGCTTTGTGTAGTAAAAGGGGCCCAGGCCGATTGGCAAAATAGGAATAGTGGCACGAGAAATTGGCCGATGGACCTATTAGCTAACAGTCCGATATGCTCTAGACAGCTAGGGGGCCGCGGCTAGCAGATGGGCATTCAGGGGACTTCGCGAAGTAGGAGCCAGTTGAGTAACCCCCTCGAGCAGATTACATCGGTAGTCCAGTCGTGAAGAATCGGCGGGGTTCCATACCCCATACCGGCAGTAAAAGGAGTCCATGCCAGTTGGCAAAATAGGTATTGTAGCCCAGGAGTGGCTGATGGATCTCTTCAGCTAGCCGGGAGATGGGCCTAGCATGGGCTAGCTCCAGGCTAATTGGTGCTTGCTTCGGGACAGAGACGTTAGCCAGGAGTAGTCACTCGGATTGCAGCTAGCTAGCTGTGATGATCCAGGTGAGAAGGTTCAGAGCTTGCAGTAGGAATCGAGGGATATGGAGAGAAAATAGGTCCGGTATGCTCTAGTTTGAATCGCGTTGTACAAACTAGCGAGAGCTCTCCGAGCTAAAGGTAGCTGATTACCGCTAGCAGTTGTTAGCTGACTACTAGCTAGTAGCTAGTTAGCTGGCTAGCTTCTGTTGGGGGATTCTGATTCAGAAGTAAAGAAAAATATTTTAGAAAAAAAGCAGATCCACACCACATTGGGTGAGGCGGGTAGCAGGAGAGTTTTTTAAAGTTGAGGTTTAGAAGAATATTTTTAAAAGATATGTGAAGAAAAATATATAAAAAGATATATATATGGGACACGACAAGACGAAGGACAAAGACGTCTGACTTCTACCCCATCTTGGAAGAGGAAGTGAGAATACGTGGTGCAGACACAGATTCTCTCCACGTCACCTGGTAGGAGCGACCTGCCAGGTAGGATGCAATCCAAGAGTGTGCAGAGCCTTCACGGCGTTGAAGGCAGCGGATAGATCTAGGAGAATGAGAACAGAGGAGAGAGAGTCAGCTTTGGCAGTGCGGAGAGCCTTTGTGACACAGAGAAGAGCAGTCTCGGATGAGTGACCCCTCTTGAAGCCTGACTGGTTAGGGTCAAGAAGATTGTTCTGAGAGAGATGGTCAAAGACCGCACGCTCAAGTGTTTTGGAAAGAAGAAAAAGGGATACCGGTCTGGAGTTTTTCACGTCAGAGGAGTTGAGTGTTGGTTTCTTTAGGATGGGAGCGACTCTGGACATTTTGAAGTCAGAGGGGATGCAGCCAGTTGTCAGGGATGAGTTGATGATGGTAGTGAGGAATGGTAGAAGGCCTCCAGAGATGGTCTGGAGAGGGAAGGAGGGGATCGGTTCGAGCGGGCAGGTTGTCAGGCGGCCAGACCTTACTAGTCGCAGGATTTCATCAGGAGAGAGGGAGTAGAAAGAGGTCAAGGCGTAGGGTAGTTCTGTGTGGTACCAGTGGACTCCCGGGTGGGGCAGTGGTCTAGGGCACTGCATCGCAGTGCTAGCTGCGCCACCAGAGTCTCTGGGTTCGCGCCCAGGCTGGGCTGGATTCGCGCCCAGGCTCTGTCGCATCCGGCCGCAACCGGGAGGTCCGTGGGGCGACGCACAATTGGCATAGCGTCGTCCGGGTTAGGGAGGGTTTGGCCGGAAGGGATATCCTTGTCTCAGTATGTAAAATGTAATAAAAATGTATACACTCTACTGTAAGTCGCTCTGGATAAGAGCGTCTGCTAAATGACTAAAATGTAAATGTAAATAGGCTAAGAGAATGAGGAGCTGATTTTGTCAACCTGGAGGTGGTGGAGGATTAAGGAGGGAGGAGAAGGTGGAAAAGAGTTTCGTAGGGTCAGAGGCAGAATCTTGAAATTTATAATGATAGAAAGTGGCTTTAGCAGTGGATACAGAGGAAGAGAAGGTAGAAAGGAGGGAGTGAAAGGATGATAGGTCCCCGGAAATTGAGTTTTCCTCCATTTTTGCTCAGCTGCCCGCAGCCCTGTTCTATAAGCTAGAAATGAGTCACGGAGCAGGAGGGTAGGACCGAGCCGGCCGGGAGGAGAGGGGACAGTGCGAGTGATAGGATGTGGAAAGGGAGGAGAGTAGGGTCAAATATGCAGAATCAGGAGACAGGAGGGAGAAGGATTTAGCTGAAGGGAGAGATGATAGAATAGAAGAGTAGAGAATAGTGGGAGCGAGAGAGTGAAGATTGCAAGGGCACATTACCATTTTGGGTAGGGGCTGAGTGGCTAGGGTTGGAGGAGTGGGAGACAGAAAAGGAAACAAAGTAGTGATCAGGGACCTGGAGGGGGGTTGCAGTGAGGTTAGTAGGTGAACTAGTAAAGATGAGGTCAAGCGTATTGTCTGCCTTGTGAGTGGGAGGCGACTGGGAAAAGGTAAGGTCAAAGAGGCAAGGAGAGGAAAAGAAAGTTGCAAAGAAATTAATCGAAAGGCAGACATCGGGAGGTTGAAGTCCCCAGGTACAAAGAGCGGTGAACCATCCTCAGAAAATGAGCTTATAAAGGTGTGGTTGATAGATGACTACATGTTGAGCTTGAGTGGAGAAGTGACAGTGACAGCATGGAATTCAAATGAGGAGGAACAGGTGAGAGAGAAAATCTCCATTTAGGAGAAATTAGTAGTCCTGTGCCACCACCGCGATGACCAGATGCTCTATGAGAGAAAACGTAGTCCGATGAAGAGAGAGCAGCTGGAGTGGCAGTGTTCTCTGGTGTGATCCAAGTCTCCGTCAGGGCCAAAAAGTCAAGGGACTGAAGGGCAGCATAGGCAGAGATGAACTTGGCGTTCTTGACCGCAGATCAGCAGTTCCAAACGGTGCCAGAGACCAGGAATTCCACACGTTTTGTGCGCGCAGGATACACTAAATTAGAAGGGTTGCAGCGAAGGGGTGTGGAACGTCTGTAAAGCCTACAGGGAGAGGAGCGAACAGGTATAGAAAACACACACAGTGGCAAGAGCAAAAGGAGATAATCTGAAAATAACTAGGTAAGATGCTCAACTGAGCCTAGTGGGTGTGGATCCTTCCTCTCTTTCCTTTCTCAAATAACTTGGCAGAACAACTCCGCAAAATCGTCTTTGTTGTTTCGGTGACGGCCTTAGTTTTGCAACGAGACCGCCTCTGACACGCTACTTAGAGCTGCCACTGAGAGCTGCCGCTGAGAAAACTTTGGAGACTGAAGTACTAATTGCCAATTGCATATTTATTTATTATGGATCCCCATTCTCTTCCTGGGGTGCAGCAAAATTAAGGCAGTTTATACAATTTTAAAAACATTACAATACATTCACAGATTTCACAACACACTGTGTGCCCTCAGCCCCCTACTCCACAACTACCACATACCTACAGGGGTATGCATGGGTGTCCGAGCTCTGTGCCAGTAGTTTAGACAGACAGCTCGGTGCATTCAACATGTCAATACCTCTCAGAAATAAAAGTAGTGATGAAGTCAATCTCTCCTCCACTTTCAGCCATGCATATTATTAATATTAGCTCTCTGTGTACATCCAAGGGCCAGCCGTGCTGCCCTGTTCGGAGCCAATTGCAATTGCAAAGTCCTTTTTTGCGGGACCTGACCACACGACTAAACAGTAGTCAAGGTGCGACAAAAATAGACCTGCCTTGTTGATAGTGTTGTTAAGAAAGCAGAGCATTGCTTTATTATAGACAGACTTCTCCCCATCTTAGCTACCACTGCATCAATATGTTTTGACCATGACAGTTTACAATCTAGAGTTACTCCAAGCAGTTTAGTCATCTCAACTTCAATTTCCACATGATTTATTACAATATTTAGTTGAGGTTTAGGATTTGTTCCTAATACAATGCTTTTAGTTTTAGAAATATTTAGGGCTAACTTATTCCTTGCCACCCACTCTGAAACCAACTGCAGCTCTTTGTTGAGTGTTGCAGTCATTTCAGTCACTGTAGTAGCTGACCTGTATACATAGACACTGGCTTTACTCAGTCAGTGGCATGTCGTTAGTAAAAATTGAAAAAAGCAAGGGGCCTAAACAGCTACCCTGGGGAATTCCTGATTCTAACTGGATTATATTTGAGAGGCTTCCATTAAAGAACACCCACTGTGTTCTGTTAGACAAGTAGCTCTTTATCCACATTATAGCAGGGGGTGTAAAGCCATAACACATACGTTTTTCCAGCAGCAGACTATGATCGATCATGTCAAAAGCTGCACTGAAGTCTAACAAGACAGCCCCCACAATCATTTTATCATCAATTTCTCTCAGCCAATCATCAGTCATTTGTGTAAGTGCTGTGCTTGTTGAGTGTCCTTCCCTATAAGCATGCTGAAATTCTGTTGTCAATTTGTTTACTGTGAAATAGTATTGTATCTGGTCAAACACAATTTTTTTCTGAAGTTTACTAAAGGTTGGTAACAAGCTGACTGGTCGGCTATTTGAGCCAGTATAGGGTGATTTACTATTCTTGGGAAGCGGAATGACTTTAGCTTCCCTCCAGGCCTGAGGGCACACGCTCTCTAGTAGGCTTAAATTGAAGATGTTGCAAATAGGAGTGCCAATATTGTCTGCTATTATCCTCAGTCATTTTCCATCCAGATTGTTAGACTCCGGTGGCTTGTCATTGTTGATAGACAACAATAATTTTTTAACCTTTTCCACACTGACTTTATGGAATTCAAAAGTACAATTCTTGTCTTTCATAATCTGGTCTGATATACTTGCATGTGTAGTGTCAGCGTTTGTTGCTGGCATGTCATCGCTAAGTTTGCTTATCTTGCCAATGAAAAAGTCATTAAAGTAGTTTGCAATATCAGTGGGCTTTGTGATGAATGAGCCATCTAATTCAATGAATGAAGGAGCCGAGTTGGCTTTTTTTCCTACAATGTCATTTAAGGTGCCCCAAAGCTTTTTATTATCATTCTTTATATAATTGATCTTTGTTTCATAGTGTAGTTTTTTTTTTTGTCACATGACTTCTTAATTTGCAGTACGTTTGCCAATCAGTTGGGCTGCCATACCTTTTGCCCCATTCCTCTCAACCATACAATTTTTCAATTCCTCATCAATCCAATGGGATTTAACAGTTTTTACAGTAATTTTCTTAATGTGTACATGCTTATTAGTAACTGGAGTAAGTAGTTTCATAAATACGTCAAGTGGAGTGTCTGGTTGCTCCTCATTACACACCACAGACCAGCAAATATTCTTTACATCATCAATATATGAATCACAACAAAACTTCTGGTATGACCTCTTATACACTATATTAGGCCCAGCCTTTGGAACTTTGGTTTTCCTAGATATTGCCATTACAGTTGAAGTCGGAAGTTTACATACACCTTAGCCAAATACATTAAAACTCAGTTTTTCACAATCAGAATTATAGTAGAGAGAGTGATTTATTTCAGCTTTTATTTCTTTCATCACCATTCCCAGAGTCAGAAGTTTTCATACACTCAATTAGTATTTGGTAGCATTGCCTTTAAATTGTTTAACTTGGGTCAAATGTTTCAGGTAGCCTTCCACAAGCTTCTCACAATAAGTTGGGGGAATTTTGGCCCATTCCTCCTGACAGAGCTGGTGTAACTGAGTCAGGTTTGTAGGCCTCCTTGCTCGTACACGCTTTTTCAGTTCTTCCCACAACTTTTTTTTAGGATTGAGGTCAGGGCTTTGTGATGGCCACTCCAATACCTTGACTTTGTTGTCCTTAAGCCATTTTGCCACAACTTTGGAAGTATGCTTGGGGTCATTGTCCATTTGGAAGACCCATTTGCGACCAAGCTTTAACTTCCTGACTGATGTCTTGAGATGTTGATTCAATATATCCACATAATTTTCCTCCCTCATGATGCCATCTATTTTGTGAAGTGCACCAGTCCCTCCTGCAGCAAAGCACCCCCACAACATGATGCTGCCACCCCCGTGCTTCACGGTTGGGATGGTGTTCTTCGGCTTGCAAGCCTCCCCCTTTTCCTCCAAACATAACGATGGTCATTATGGTCAAACAGTTATATTTTTGTTTCATCAGACCAGAGGACATTTCTCCAAAAAGTACAATCTTTGTCCCCATGTGCAGTTGCAAACTGTAGTCTGGCTTTTTTATGGTGGTTTTGGAGCATTGGCTTCTTCCTTGCTGAGCCGGCCTTTCAGGTTATGTCGCTATAGGACTTGTTTTACTGTGGATATAGATACTTTCTTACCTGTTTTCTCCAGCATCTTCACAAAGTCCTTTGATGTTGTTCTGGGATTGATTTGCACTTTTCTCACCAAAGTACGTTCATCTCTAGGAGACTGAACGCGTCTCCTTCCTGAATGGTATGATGGCTGCGTTGTCCCATGGTGTTTATACTTGCATACTATTGTTTGTACAGATGAACGTGGTACCTTCAGTTGTTTGGAAATTGCTCCCAAGGATGAACCAGACTTGTGGAGGTCTCCAATTTTCTTTCTGAGGTCTTGGATGATTTCTTTTGATTTTCCCATGATGTCAAGCAAAGAGGCACTGAGTTTGAAGGTATGGCCTTGAAATACATCCACAGGTACACCTCCAATTGACTCAAATGATGTCAATTAGCCTATCAGAAGCTTCTAAAGCCATGACATAATTTTCTGGAATTTTCCAAGCTGTTTAAAGGCACAGTCAACTTAGTGTATGTAAACTTCTGACCCACTGGAATTGTGATACAGTGAGTTATCAGTGAAATAATCTGTCTGTAAACAATTGTTGGAAAAATTACTTTCATGCACAAAGTAGATGTCCTAACCGACTTTCCAAAACTATAGTTTGTTAACAAGAAATTTGTGGAGTGGTTGAAAAACGAGTTTTAATGACTCCAACATAAGTGTATGTAAACTTTCGACTTCAACTGTATATTGTGATCACTACATCTTATAGATTTGGATACTGCTTTAAAGCAAATATCTGCAGCGTTAGTAAAGATGTGATCAATACATGTTGATGATTTAATTCCTATGCTGTTTGTAACTACCCTGGTTGGTTGACTGACAACCTGATCTAGGTTGCAGGCACAGGTAACAATTAGAATTTCTTTCCTGAGTGGCAGCTTGATGATAGCCAGTCAATATTTAAATCACCCAGAAAATATACTTCTCTGTTGATATCACATACAGTATCAAGCATTTCACACATACATCCAGATACTGACTGTTAGCACTTGGTGGTCTATAGCAGCTTCCCACAAGAATGGGCTTTAGGTGAGACAGATGAACCTGTAGCTATACTACTTCAACAGTATTTAACATTAGATCGTCTCTAAGCTTTACAGGAATGTGGTTCTGAATATAGACAGCAACACCATCTCCGTTGGCATTTCTGTCTTTTCAGTAGATGTTATATGTATTGCTACCACTGTATCATCAAAGGTATTATCTAAGTGAGTTTCAGAGATAGTCAGAATATGAATGTCTTCTGTTACAAGCAAGTTATTGACTTCATGGACCTTGTTTATTAGGCTACCCATGTTAATATGGGCTATTTTTAGCACTTTTCTGGGTTGCTTGATTGTTTTAAATGCTTAACTGGGAAGCTTATCAGAGGTAGACTTACTCATGCTATTTATATTGGAGCTGATAGTGCAGGGTGAGCTGCATAAAGTGGTCTTCCTACTATTGCACACTGCCTCAGTGCTAACAGTGTAACTCTGGTTTATAGGCTCATGATTACTGCTTACAATAGCTGTTGGATTAACAGATGTATTGGGTGCAATTAGGGGTACATATATAAAATTACTTACATTGTGTTTGCCAATGCCCCTAAGATCATGTACATTTGATGCAGCATTATGACGACTCATTGTCACAATGGTAGGGATTAACTGAGCTGGTCTTGGATAATTTACCAGTCATTGTTTCAACGCAGCCTTGAAATTCGTGGACAGAGATGATTTGGATGGACTCCGTAATTCCTGTAGTGTATCTTCTGTTTCCATAAGGTGTCAAAGTTATCAATGAAAGTGACTATAGTAGAGCTACTGTAGTCTTTCAGAAATCACACATCTCTCGGTACTAATTGCTGAATACCTAGGAAAGGAGAAACCACTCCCTCTCCAATATGCCATTGATTACCCAACAACAGTCAGAAATTGCCCTGCCCCTTAATCCTGGTTGATGTGTCAACAATCATCTGCATGTTATGAGCAGTCAGCAGTTCACACACCACGTAGGCTACTGGGAAGACAGACCGCACTTAAAGTAGATGGCCCTAGTTAGCAAAAAGACAGTACTAGACAACAGCAGATAAAGACAAAAATTATACTTATCACTCCTGGAGATATCAGGAGTCCTCTAGTTGTAGAATGAAGCATATTGAGAGGGAGCCTGAGAAGCTGGTTATATACTCAGAAAAGTGGTGAAATCCCCCAAACCCCCCCCCCCCCCCCCAATACAGTCACTGATTACCGAAACAACAACAGTCGGTGATTGGGTGAGTTAGTATATGTGCTGTAAATAATTCCCAATAGGACAGACAACATGTGTGAATCAGTGAAATACAGCAGGTAGCTTGTTCTTTCACTGTAGAATGCCATGCATGTTAAAGTAGAGGTGTTACTGGACAGAATATGGTTTAGGCCAGCCAGATGAGAAGGAGATGATATTTGAAGGGGCGAAACCTAACTTCCACTTAAATCACATTTTAGTCATGCATTGATGTCAATGGGAGACTAAGTGAACATTTGATTTAAGCAGAAGTTAGGATTCTCCCCTAAGTGTGTCATCTCAGCCTCCCTGGTCCCATTCAGCCCTGGTCCACCTGTTTCGTTCTGAGTGACTGGCCTTTAATGTGCCGGCTGGATCTGTCGGTCAGACTTCTGCTGACCAATTCTCAGGGGTTGAGCACAGAGCTCATAAAGGATGTGTCTGGAGACAGGGGAGTCTTTGACCCTCTGAGTAGGGGCACGTTAAATCCTTCACGCTGTGAATAGAAAGTGTCTGCTTTCAATAGGACTCAAACTTGATGCAGTTCCGGTCTCCACCTCCTTTCTTTTACATTTAGGAAGACTAATTTCCTCTGAATACATTTTAGCTCTGTGTCTCTGAAGTCTGAGATGTTTTCCCTGTTTGATGCTTTGTCTGGTAGATAAAGTGAGATTTACTCTAAATACAGTACACTGTACAAAATTATGTGCATTTAACATTTCCATCACGATTCAATTTTGAAATAAATAATATGGTAATTTACATGTATCACTACCAAAGGGTCGAACAATTTGGACTCATCCATTTGCTGACTGCTTACTGTCTGTGACAGCTGTTGATGGTCTGGCTTGACTTTCTAAAAAAGATGCAGGCTGCCTGTCCAGGCGTCTCCACTGTGTGAAACATCCCCTGGTCTCTACGGCCTTCACAGCCCCCGGACCTCCATGCTCATTTCCTGCCCCTGGTATTCAGCTGAAATATATGGCTCCTTTGTACTATGGGAGCTGTCAGCTCCACTGAGCTTGAACAAGCCATACATGAGTGCAAGATAGACCTGAACTATAGTACACACCTCTGGGGACAGGTAGTGGAGCAGAAAAGAATACTGACAAGGTAGTGTTAAAGACTCTCTGACTGCTGTTGCTTCCTCTGCCAGGTTGAAACGAGTGCTAAACTGTCACTTTCGACTGGAACAGTATCTCTAACAGTACAGTACTCGGCAGGTTATATACTAATACTCTCTCATCAGTCTTTATTATGAGTCAATAGAAAAAAATCTAACACTCTTTTTTAGTTTTCTGGGAGACTGACCAAGGATGGTGAACTCCTCTAGTGATTGTTTTTTGATATCATGTGGTGATTGTAGTTCACTATACCATAGTCTAAGTAATATTATAGTTTTGGTAGTATGTGGTTATGGGTCATAGTGCAGCCGTACCTGAAAGGTGAACAGATTTATGAGGGGACCCTATAGGGTCATACAGTGTTATTCTTTACATTCAGTCAGCAGCCACACACACTGACTGACTGCTGTTGACAGTGATTGGATTGGCTGTTGTCTGGGTGGTTGTCAATGTCAATTGAGGAGCTAATTGAATGGATTTGAAGCTTCAATAGTTTGTTTGTTTCATCTGAAGGCCATTCAATGAGTGGTCAAGGTTCCCTGAATGGCAGGAATTTATGGTCAATTGAGAGGGAGATTCATTGTGTGAGCGTGTGTGTGCTGCATGTGTGTGTGAAAAAGGGGGTAAGTGCATTGGTACTTACTTGTCGTGTCTAAGTGAATGTGTCATCAGTGCTGCAGGTGGGCTGCCCCCAGAGGTCAACCTGGTCATAAATGATCACCTTATCTGTGTCTGCTAACGACTTCATTACCATCAGGCTATTAGCAGGTGTGTCAAGCAGGAAAAAAACACCAGCATACAAACAGGATCAGTTTTCCCACAGAGCTTATATCCTGTCTGTTTTTTGCAAATGTATAAAAAATACAAAATTAAATATCACATTTACATAAGTATTCAGACCCTTTACTCAGTACTTTGTTGAAGCACCTTTGGCAGCGATTACAGCCTCGAGTCTTCTTGGGTATGATGCTACAAGCTTGGCACACATATATTTGGGAAGTTTCTCCCATTCTTCTCTGCAGATCCTCTCAAGCTCTGTCAGCTTGGATGGGGAGCGTCGCTGCATAGCTATTTTCAGAAATGTTCGATCGAGTTCAAGTCCGGGCTCTAAATGTCAAAAAACTTGTTTTCGCTTTGTTTTTCATTATGGGGTATTGTGTGTAGATGGATGAGGAAATGTTAGAATAAGGCTGTAGCATAAATGTGGAAAAAGTCAAGGGTTTGAAAACTTTCAGAATGCACTGTATATGCCTATGGTCTCTGGTGAAAAGTAGTGCACTATAAAAGGAATAGGGTGCCATTTGGGACACATCGCTCTATCAGTCAGTCAGTCACAGTCCCATGCCCCACAATGAACCTCCAGTGATAATGTAGCATACCGTGGATCTCCGTACCACTGTCCTCCCCACAGGATGACCCTGTTATGCACAGACAGCTGGCTTTATGAGCCAAACAGGCCAAATAATAAATAGTGATTGCAGCTATGTTCCCCGATCCCTAACCTCACCTCCACCACACCCCTCATTATCCTCACACTCTCACCTGTTTTATTCATTAACAACCCACTCTCTGCCTTCCTTAGTCAAAGACATTGCTTGAAGGAAACAATCAAGGGACCTACATGCCTGGCCTTGCTGCAGCTAATATGTATCCCAGATGCACAAAAATCTTTTTTTTTCTCTCTTTCTGCTCTACTGCTCGATCTTCAAACTGTGCTCTTCCTGACACAGTCCACTCCAATAGGTCTTTCTAATGTACAAGCAGTTCATGTTTGGGTTTCGGGTTTGAAATGTATAGTAATATGGAGAAAGAATTTTTAAATATAAAACAGATTGAATTGAAATCCAGAGTAGTGTTTGGTTAGAAAATGGATTTTGAATATGTCTGCTCAAATTGACAGGATGTGAAAAAGACATGATGGAAATATGACAGTAAATGGGAAGCAAACATGAATACATCAATTGTATGAATCCCTTTGTAATGCATCATAATACCATACGGTAATGGTAAGACCACCTGATGCTGTAGGCTAGTGCATGTCTCTGGTGTGTGTGGATGTGTGTGGGTAGGAGACTTCAGGAATCAGACATTGGGAGCCAAGGCTGCTGACCTGACCCATATGTTGAAGGAAACACAACTCTAACCAGAACCAGGACATGCTTTACTTTTCAGTCTGTCTGATCCAGCAGGTCCCAGCAGCGGGCCTCAGGGTGTTAAGCGTACTGTTCAATATCAGTCCAGATTAGTATACAGTATATCAGGAGAGCATTAGTAGCTGATGTGTCTGAGATGATAGAGATAGGTATGCTGTTGAAAGCTCTCTTCCCCATACACTACGTTCCCTGTAAACATGTGTACAGCTGTTGTGTTGCTGCAGAGGTTGCTCACTGCTCAGTCACTGGCTGTCAGTCAGTCTGCCTCTGGGAGATAGAGAGAGAGTGCCAGCGAGCGGGGAAAGACAAGAGAGTGCCAGCAGAAGCCAAGCCAAGTCCAGGTGTTGAAACGCCACTATCTAAACTTTCTGGCTTTTTGTTTGTCCATGATGCCTTTGCTTGTCGCTGTGAAAGATTTAAACACAATTGGAGATGTAATGGAATTGGATGCATTCAATAGGTGCTGATATGACTTGTTATCCTGTTCAGTACTCTCAGTCATATTATGCAGTGACTCACTGCTGGCTTTGCTTAACAGGGACAGGCCATTTTTGGTGTTAAAAAAGCATATTTTCTCTTAATGGTGTGTAAGCACCTGCGGCCCAAAGAAGAGGGTATGTCCACTAACAGCCTGCTGGAAATCTCTTTCTTTCTTTCTCTTTCTTTCTTTCTTTCTTTCTTTCTTTCTTTCTTTCTTTCTTTCTTTCTTTCTTTCTTTCTTTCTTTCTTTCTTTCTTTCTTTCTTTCTCTCTCTCTCTCTCTCTCTCTCTCTCTCTCTCTCTCTCTCTCTCTCTCTCTCTCTCTCTCTCTCTCTCTCTCTCTCTCTCTCTCTCTCTCTCTCTCTCTCTCTCTCTGTCTCTGTCTCTGTCTCTGTCTCTGTCTCTCTCGCTCCTCATAGCCCAGCTGAAATACAGAATTGTAGTGGATACAGTAGTTTGCTGCATGTGCCTGTTATGGTCTCCTTGTACCGCTTTAAAATCTGATTATTGATTAAGTGAACATGGCTACAAAAATGCTCTTTGTCTACGAATCAAATACATCCACAATGTCGTGATGCACCCACTATGGTCATATACTTTTATGTGATAACCAACTGTCATAGTCTGATGAAGAGTGCACTCCTAACTACAGTGTGTCTTGATGAATTAGTGTTTAATGTTGTGGAAACAATGGTGCAGAAATAGGAAAACCATATGATGAGTTCAGTCTTTTTGGCTTCGGCTTCTTTACTTCCAGCCTTCCTTGCGACGTGGCTCGCAATTAAGTGCTTGAGTATGCTTGTATAAGAGAGAGTGCAAAGGGATCGTATTGTTGCAGAGTTTGTGGTTTCTCCATGTTTAAGAATATGAAATGCAGTCCTTAGTCAGTCTATTTCAGTGTTAGAATGTCCACTTGACCACAAAGTGTTTTGGGCTGTTATGTTACTTTTCTTTGGCTGTCTGCTGTGTTCCATTGTCAGTAGTCTAGATTACATTGCAATAGTATTCCATCAAGTCCTACTAAATAATGATTAGCAAAGGTATCCAGTTGAGTTGTCTCACCAACACCTGTCCATTGTTGACCACACAGTAGGAGGCTTCCTGTTCCACCATTCATAAACAATAAATACTCTTCCTCTTCCCTTCCCAAATATTTACTTTTCATTTAAACATCTCTCCACTAATCATCTTTCTTCCCAGATATACCTTTCTCTCTTTCTCCCTCCCCCCTCCCGCCCCTAACTTTTCCTCTTAAATGCCCCAGCCTCCCCAGCTGCGCCTCCTCCAGCTCAGTTTACAAGGCTGTGCATAAAGATCAGCAGAGTAGTGGTTTTGGCGTTCACTGCACTACAGGGGCAAGGCGAAACAGCCAGGAGCAGCTACCGTTTTCTACTGGACCTGTCTGAATGCATGACTGAGAGCTGCTGGTCAATAGTTCATGGCCAAATGAGAGAATGCTATCAGGTCTGGCTCTTCTGCTGCTTGTCTGCCTCCTCCACATGTTTGTGACTGCGCAGGGGAACCCATGGTCACAGGTAAGACTTAAACCATACCATGGTCTTACTATGGACCCTCTCTCTGCTTTTCCACAGGTTGGGCTGAGACTGACCGTCTGGGACTGGCTACTCATCGGTCCCAGTCCCAGCACCTTTACACGTCCCAAACAGACATAAGAGGGACTCCCTCTAAAACTATGACCTGTATAAATCTGTATTATGAATGTAATTAGCCTGTTTAGCCCGGTGCTCTTCTTAAGTCATTCTCGAGCAGCTGAACTGTAAGTTGATAGTCTGATTCTAATAGGTAGGTTAATAGGTTAAATTCTAAGTTCGTTCATGCCTTGGCTATGACTGCAGACTATAGATCATGAGGAGGAAGTAGGGATCAGATGAGGTATTTACTGTGTGACTGTTTTCACTGTTAAGCAGCTTTGGCAGTCTGTGCTGTTGACTCTGTAGCACATATAAGGCAGGCTGTTATATAGCTATAAAGGACAGTGCCCTTCAAAGTATAACTTTGAGAGTATAACTTATGCACTTAGTATAACTGTGGAAACTCTAAAGGGGGATGTCTGGCTTGTAATTGGGCATAGATTGCCAGAGCTCCATGTGTGTGTAAATGATTGACTACATGGCTGTGACATCACTGTGATACTGCTGCAGACAGGTGATGTACAGTCATAGAAATAGAATATCTCATTCTAGTTCTGTGTGTACAGTATCCTGGTTTGATCTGTTCATCAAGGTCATGTGCCTTGATGAAAGTAATTGTGACCAAAATGTTACATGTAAATGAATGGAGTCCATGCAACCGGTTTGCTTTGTCTTCTGCTAAACATCTCTGTAAAAATGTATGATGTCAGGTGAAGCTGCAGTTGGTCATTTGGCAGGAGTTGAGATTGGTGTCTTAGAGAATGATTGTATAGGATTACGTGTTCCCTCCATAATACTCTCACTATAGGGCATCTTTCATTTCCACATGTAAACATGTAGGTGTGTCCTTAAGTTGTCCCTTACCCTGTATTTAGGCACTTTTTTTAATACCCATTCATTATGTTCCAACACAGATCCTCTACAAACAGATACTGATGACAGAGGAAACCCTCAGTGTTTTAAAGACTGTAGAATCAACACGGTTTGTGCTATTTCAGAGACAAGCAGTGGGCATTTATGAGGCTGCTGTGCCCTTGACCTGAGGCCTCAGGCTGGGAGGGAGGTTTGAGAAGTTTGTGGGGTACGTGAGGCCTTTTTACTGTTGAGAGAACATCCCCCAGTCATGACCGGTATATATCACTCTACTCTTCACTGTTGAGATAACATCCCCCAGTCATGACCGGTATATATCACTCTACTCTTCACTGTCGGGAAAACATCCCCCAGTCATGACCGGTATATATCACTCTACTCTTCACTGTCGGGAAAACATCCCCCAGTCATGACCGGTATATATCACTCTACTCTTCACTGTCGGGAAAACATCCCCCAGTCATGACCGGTATATATCACTCTACTCTTCACTGTCGGGAAAACATCCCCCAGTCATGACCGGTATGTATCACTCTACTCTTTACTGTCGGGAAAACATCCCCCAGTCATGACCAGTATATATCACTCTACTCTTCACTGTTGAGATAACATCTCCCATTCATGACCAGTATATATCACTCTACTCTTTACTGTCGGGAAAACATCCCCCAGTCATGACCAGTATATATCACTCTACTCTTCACTGTTGAGATAACATCCCCCAGTCATGACCAGTATATATCACTCTACTCTTCACTGTCGGGAAAACATCCCCCAGTCATGACCAGTATATATCACTCTACTCTTCACTGTTGAGATAACATCCCCCATTCATGACCAGTATATATCACTCTACTCTTCACTGTTGAGATAACATCCCCCAGTCATGACCAGTATATATCACTCTACTCTTCACTGTTGGGAAAACATCCCTCAGTCATGACCAGTATATATCACTCTACTGATGTGTGTTACAAGTTCCAGAGATGAAATCAGAGGAAAGTCTGTGATTCTTGAAAGTATGTCTTCCATTCTACCATTTACAGATGGATTGTGATGGTCCATTTGTCTATTTAATTTTGTGAAGCAAAATGTTTTAAAAAGTGCACACGCATGGAAAGGTTATAGGACATAAATGGATTTTCTAGTTCTTTGTTGAAGGCTGCCAATTTTCCCTCTCTTCTGTCATAGCAGCCAGAATGGCTATATTTCTTAATCTCCTTTTAATGCTGCAATCTGATATGGAAATGTCAATTGGTATTGGAAGTTGTACAGTACCATAACAGGTCTAGCACTATTCATTGGGAGTTGCCCTTGAATGTCTGATGGATGTAGTTTACAAAGTGACTTCATTATACTGTATGCAAGTGAAAATCACCTTTCACCTTGTGATCACTGAGCAGTCCGCAGCACTGTAGTAGCCTACCTCCACCACAGCTGCAGATGTGTTTCCAGTGCTGACTGTGTTGAAGGCAGTGTGTGTTGTTAGCGACCTTACCCTCATTAAACACTGTTCTGATAAAGGAGCCTCTAAAGGGAAGGTAGAAAGGAACACAGCATCTCACCATGTGGGAGACAGATGCTTGTGGCCTTTGCCACTGCCAACGGTCGGCCACATGCACTTCACATGGACCGACCAACCGAACGGAGGGGGTGGGTTGTCATGCCATACTATGACGTTATACTGGATTCTGTGTGAGAAATAGGAATCAGTGGTAAAACACAAACAGACACTATTATATGGGACATGTGGCTCTGTATTTTCTAATGATGTACAGGATGCCAGTATGGTCCCATTCTAAAAGCTGGCCAGTGTTTCAACTCAGCAGGTTTGCATTAGTCCTAGCCTTGGTAACAATTTAAAAGCTGATGGAATTGAGCATTTTGTTATTTTCTAAATAATCACATTTATTTTATACCTATATTGCGAATACTATTCAACAACAGCAGCAGCATAGAGGGGTTTGGTTAAATGCTGAAGACACATTTCAATTGAAGGCATTGTACAACTGACTAGGTATCCCCCTTTCCCTTTCCCATTAGAAGACCTTTAGCCTTTAGTCAGAAGTTGAGCTCATCATACAGTAATGAACATAGTAGTGAGCCTCTGTCCTGCCTGCCTGCCTGCCTGCCTGCCTGCCTGCCTGCCTGCCTGCCTGCTGTGGCAGAGAGCACCCCCACCTCATTGTGCTGTAGTGTTTAAACAGACAGGAAGAAAGGCGTACATGGACGGAGATGGAATTAAATGAATGGAATGACTGACGCATAGCTGAGGTTTGCTGCCCGCTCCAAAGCCAAGCTACACCGCTTCCTGACATCCTGACAGGCTGCCTGCCTGGGAGACTCAGCGGTAGCTGGCTGGCGTACCATACGTACAGCGACCCCAGATGATACCACTATGGCATGTCTAACTTCAAGTCTACACCAAGCCCTTATGATACTGTACCACTATCGCATGTCTAGCTTGGGAGACTGACAGGATGTCAGGGTGAGAGCACTTCTAGCCGTTCACATCACAGTCAAGGAAGGTCAGAAGGTCTCGTTCATTTCCTTGACCACAGTGCCAAAGTGCTCTGCGATTTCAAACCAGGCAGACAGTGAAGGCATCCTCAGTGAGTGGGTAGGTAGATAGAAAACCATAATCAGTCTCAGAGGGGATGTTATTTTGTCATTTCTATCGATCTATACCTTCGTCTTTCCAACCCAGTCAGTAGTAGTTAACTATGTTTATTGAATGTAAGTATTATTTTGTGCATTGGGGAGTTGTAAGATTTGATGTAAGATTATGTAGACATAATATCTTGCGTTCTGTTTGATTTTAAAAGTTTAGAACCCACATATTTCTAATTGCCAGCACTTCTAATATACAATATGACCCAGTTTACTATTTATTACTACAATTTCTTCTAGAGCAACGAGTCACATTTTTGATAATGATCCCCACTCAATGATCCCCACTCATCTTTTTTTCATGTTGAAGTTGTGGTCAGTCATTGAGCTTTCTATAGATTTCAGCATAATGTCATTTCCATTCGGTGGCCATCTTGCTGTAAGGTCACCTCCGCTATGAATTATTATCTGGTATGACATTGCCCCAGAATTCTCAGCTTGGAAGCCCAGTAATGTAAATATTACATTTCCAGATGAGTATCATTGCAAGCCAAGTTTTGATAACAGCAATGGCAACGCTCCAGCAGAGCTCTCTGCTGGCTGTACAGCAAGTGATGAGTTGAAAATGTTCTCGTAATGTTCACAAAACAACCTCTGTTACTCTTTGGTCGTAAATTTGGTCGACAGGGTGTGTGTGTTTCTTTTATGTCAAAGTGGAGTGTTATCATTTGAAAATAAAGGGAGAATTCCTTTAATCTGAAAATATTCTCATAAGAATTTAAGTTGAATCAAATGACATTGGTGAAGCGAGGCCAAACCATTTAGCTGACACTTAATTCTAGAGCCTGTTATTGATATTAATATGTATTCCATTAATGCAGCATTCATTTAGTTTGTTGTTATTTGATAAACATTGAGACAACATGTTAGGTGTTAAAATATTAGATGTTATGTTAAATAATATGCAAGATTTCAACCTTGAAACATATCTAAGTTTGTGTACTCAAAGTTTATGTACCCTGTAATAGTGTTAAGGGTCTAAGTGTGTTAATATATTCATGCCTTCAGTGAGCAGTCTTGGTGCTTTCTCAGGGACTCATTGAGCGATCTACCTTCCTGACCCTTCTGAAGTTAAGCTTCAGTCAGTTATCCCTGGTGGTTTCCAGGCTGGTGGGTCTGGCATGGCACCCAGAGTATAATATCGTGGGAACCCCTAGTCTAAGCTCTGACAAGACCCAAGTATGTTCTGACCTCAAGCCATGGACATGGCAGAGATCAGAAGAGTTATGGTCTAGGATCAGTTACAGCAATGACTGAATAAAAGTGTCTGGAGTCCCATATATGCAGAGTGTGTGGTTGATAATGGATCATTTGTGTATATGGGCTCCTGAAACAGCTGCATGAATCTGGATGTATTTGTGTGCCATAGTGCTCCCTGATAGGCCTATACAGTACAGCTGTCTGTACATGTTAATGTCAATCACTCGTTAGCTTAAATCTCGTTGTCATTAGTGGATTTCTCTGTCTAAACATCCACTCACAAACAGTCTCCATTTGAACCCAGGGTCCCAGTCCCACGCCTGTGAGAAACCCTAGCAGTCAGTCCACTGATGACTTTTTCAACCACATCTTTTTCAACCACATCATTTGGGGTGGATGAAGGCCACGATTCAGTCAGAACTAGTGTTAACCGGCATTGGCAGACATACGCATAGCAGATGTTTTGGCGGTGTTGCAGGTGTAACTGTGGTGTGTCACAAACCACTTCCTTATTATCCCCACTGCGTTAGAAGTTCAAAACGGCGATAGAAAGTGTAGGCTTCTAATGCATGTTTTCATATTCATTTATATGGGGGGGATTTATAGTCTATCAGTCTAATCAAGGTGTAGACAATAGAACATCACACACTTGAGTGTTTGAACTTGTAAAGCGGCTGCATGGGATTTGTCGGATTATAAAATCAGGTGATTTCGTTGCCACGATAAGCTAATGCAAGGAGCCACTTGTGGATCTGTCAACTCTAACGTAGTTCCACCTCCAATACCGCCAAAACAATCTCTATGCGGGTGTTAGCTAGCGCAGATCTAATAGATTCTAGCCCGAAGTCTTTACAGTCAAAGAAAGATGGGGGCTTGTCGACTTAAGGACTAAGATGTTTCCAACATTCCTGTTAACTCCAGCATAAAGTCACTGTGACCACTCATTTTTATATTCATATTCATTCCTTGTGGGAAACCACAAACCAAGGCCCCCCACATAGTTAAAAGCAGCATTATTGCAAGGCAAGTGTAACCTGTGCCAAGCCTGTGGGAAAAGGATCAAGTGACATAGAGTGTCTTTGCAACTGTTTATTGACAGTTTGTGCATGTTTGTAATGAAATAAATGTTGGTTTTTCATTCCTTCTTTACCCACTCAATTAAAGTGCATTAAGCACTTATTTTAAAGCTCCCATACCTTGATTTCTGAGAAGAGGCGCCTCTGTGCACAGCTGAGGACAGGCTTGGAATTGGGATAGCTTTACCATCATAGTGAGACAGTAGTTTAAGGGTATCTAATAACCTTATGGATGCAAACTCAAACATTTGTTATAGAGTGGTTACTGGTATGATGGAAAGAGACCAATAGTCTGCTGGTTCAGTTGTGTAGAATTTCATAAATTAAATTAAACTCAACAAGGGATTATTATCCCTATTATGACAAGCCAATTCCTAAAAGCATAAGACTTTGCATGTATTTTATCTGGAAAAGTACTGCTGGGGTTTATTGGAAGGCTAATGTAGTTTTCATCCGACGTTCCTCACTTTGACTGGTAGTTGACTACCATCCTGACACGTCTAACCATTTCCAGATGTTTTCATCCGACGTTCCTCACTTTGACTGGTAGTTGACTACCATCCTGACACGTCTAACCATTTCCAGATGTTTTCATCCGACGTTCCTCACTTTGACTGGTAGTTGACTACCATCCTGACACGTCTAACCATTTCCAGATGTTTTCATCCGACGTTCCTCACTTTGACTGGTAGTTGACTACCATCCTGACACGTCTAACCATTTCCAGATGTTTTCATCCGACGTTCCTCACTTTGACTGGTAGTTGACTACCATCCTGACTCGTCTAACCATTTCCAGATGTTTTCATCCGACGTTCCTCACTTTGACTGGTAGTTGACTACCATCCTGACACGTCTAACCATTTCCAGATGTTTTCATCCAATCGTTCCTCACTTTGACTGGTAGTTGACTACCATCCTGACACGTCTAACCATTTCCAGATGTTTTCATCCGACGTTCCTCACTTTGACTGGTAGTTGACTACCATCCTGACACGTCTAACCATTTCCAGATGTTTTCATCCGACGCTCCTCACTTTGACTGGTAGTTGACTACCATCCTGACACGTCTAACCATTTCCAGATGTTTTCATCCGACGTTCCTCACTTTGACTGGTAGTTGACTACCATCCTGACACGTCAAACCATTTCCAGATGTTTTCATCCGACGTTCCTCACTTTGACTGGTAGTTGACTACCATCCTGACACGTCTAACCATTTCCAGATGTTTTCATCTGACGTTCCTCACATTGACTGGTAGTTGACTACCATCCTGACACGTCTAACCATTTCCAGATGTTTTCATCCGACGTTCCTCACTTTGACTGGTAGTTGACTACCATCCTGACACGTCTAACCATTTCCAGATGTTTTCATCCGACGTTCCTCACTTTGACTGGTAGTTGACTACCATCCTGACACGTCTAACCATTTCCAGATGTTTTCATCCGACGTTCCTCACTTTGACTGGTAGTTGACTACCATCCTGACACGTCTAACCATTTCCAGATGTTTTCATCCGACGTTCCTCACTTTGACTGGTAGTTGACTACCATCCTGACACGTCTAACCATTTCCAGATGTTTTCATCCGACGTTCCTCACTTTGACTGGTAGTTGACTACCATCCTGACACGTCTAACCATTTCCAGATGTTTTCATCCGACGTTCCTCACTTTGACTGGTAGTTGACTACCATCCTGACACGTCTAACCATTTCCAGATGTTTTCATCCGACGTTCCTCACTTTGACCTGTAGTTGACTACCATCCTGACACGTCTAACCATTTCCAGATGTTTTCATCCGACGTTTCTCACTTTGACTGGTAGTTGACTACCATCCTGACACGTCTAACCATTTCCAGATGTTTTCATCCGACGTTCCTCACTTTGACTGGTAGTTGACTACCATCCTGACACGTCTAACCATTTCCAGATGTTTTCATCCGACGTTCCTCACTTTGACTGGTAGTTGACTACCATCCTGACACGTCTAACCATTTCCAGATGTTTTCATCCGACGTTCCTCACTTTGACTGGTAGTTGACTACCATCCTGACACGTCTAACCATTTCCAGATGTTTTCATCCGACGTTCCTCACTTTGACTGGTAGTTGACTACCATCCTGACACGTCTAACCATTTCCAGATGTTTTCATCCGACGTTCCTCACTTTGACTGGTAGTTGACTACCATCCTGACACGTCTAACCATTTCCAGATGTTTTCATCCGACGTTCCTCACTTTGACTGGTAGTTGACTACCATCCTGACACGTCTAACCATTTCCAGATGTTTTCATCCGACGTTCCTCACTTTGACCTGTAGTTGACTACCATCCTGACACGTCTAACCATTTCCAGATGTTTTCATCCGACGTTTCTCACTTTGACTGGTAGTTGACTACCATCCTGACACGTCTAACCATTTCCAGATGTTTTCATCCGACGTTCCTCACTTTGACTGGTAGTTGACTACCATCCTGACACGTCTAACCATTTCCAGATGTTTTCATCCGACGTTCCTCACTTTGACTGGTAGTTGACTACCATCCTGACACGTCTAACCATTTCCAGATGTTTTCATCCGACGTTCCTCACTTTGACTGGTAGTTGACTACCATCCTGACACGTCTAACCATTTCCAGATGTTTTCATCCGACGTTCCTCACTTTGACTGGTAGTTGACTACCATCCTGACACGTCTAACCATTTCCAGATGTTTTCATCCGACGTTCCTCACTTTGACTGGTAGTTGACTACCATCCTGACACGTCTAACCATTTCCAGATGTTTTCATCCGACGTTCCTCACTTTGACCTGTAGTTGACTACCATCCTGACACGTCTAACCATTTCCAGATGTTTTCATCCGACGTTCCTCACTTTGACTGGTAGTTGACTACCATCCTGACACGTCTAACCATTTCCAGATGTTTTCATCCGACGTTCCTCACTTTGACTGGTAGTTGACTACCATCCTGACACGTCTAACCATTTCCAGATGAGGTGGACTTTAGTGACATTTAAAGGCCATTATAGTTCTACTGAAAGGGGGTGTTGTCCAGCGCCAAGCATAATTATAAACCACCCACAGAGAGCAGATTAGAAAAAAGCAATGATGTGGTCTTTTAATAAATTGAGCACTTAAATACTGTGGATCCCCTTGAAAGGGAAAAACTAGGATCACTCCAAACTTGGTTCAGTGAGACACCTCATGTTGATGGATTCGTGATGCAGGACCATTTATATTTGATATATCAAGGACAGCCTGGGGGACTATTTTCAGGTTTGGGAAACAAATGACTGCTGGCTTCACTGTTTTGCATGGGGTATCATCTGTTCTCCAAAGTCTGTTTTGACAGTTTATGATTTGAAAGATGTACTGTACAGTGATATCAAATCATACCCACACACATTCCTTCAATGCTTCCTGTATAGCTCGCATGCCCTAAGCCATTTTACCATATTAAAAGGCTTGGAAAACCTTATTGCACAATTTTTCTAAAAACACTCCTGATGCCTCTTAGTCACATGATATTTCATACCTTGACGGATTATTCAGATTACTGGTAATAAATTATGTGACTCTCCATTCACACGTTAACACATAGTGATTCAGAGCTTTTCCCAGGCAAACAGCCACAGATAACCATTACTCGCCGAGCTTGTCAAGCTGTAGTTTATGAGGGGAAGGAAGGGACAGTTTTCTTTCTCCTGGGATTAAGGCTAAACATTGAAATGATATCTGTGATAATGTTGTTGCTTAAAGTCAGGGTGTTTTATGGTGAAAATTGAGAAGACAGATACTACTCACTTGGTATCCCAATTGTTTGTGATAGCCTTGCGTACTGTACATGGAATGTATGAAAATATAATAATGTGTAAACTCATATGGAACAATCTGATTTTCATCATGTACCAATCTTACATTTGAGTGCCTATAGGCTACTGTAGATCCGTTTTTATCCATAATTCCACATTGGCCAATATAACATTTGCCCTGTTTGGTCATTTCTCAGGGCTATTGGTTTGCTATTCCCTCTCTCATCGCTTATTTCCTGTGTAGAATTTATTATTTAACCTTTATTTAATTAGGCAAGTCAGTTAAGAACAAATTCTTATTTACAATGCGTCGCCCTATGGGACTCCCAATCACGGCCGGATGTGATGCAGCCTGGATTCGAACCAGAAACTGCAGAAACTTGCACTGAGATGTAGTGTCTTAGACCACTGCGCCACTCGGGAACCAGTAGAACGAGGTGGTGTGTATTTATTTTGGCCTGGGTGGAGTGTTGGCCCGATGCAGACCTCGCTGCTATGGGTGGGCGAGAGCCAGGCTTCTGTCTCCTGAGCCTACCCCAATCTCCTCAGTCCACCCCTAGCCCTGGCCTGGCAACCATCTCCCCTGTTCCAGCCCCATGTCCCAGCCTGCATCCAGCCTGCAGCTGACTGTCTTACCGCAGCTCCAGGAAGAACTAAGTCCGCTGAGAGAGCATGAATCTACAGCAAAACCCTTTTTAATTACCACTCTAGACTGCTCTTCATTTGTTTGTGTGATTATTCTATGTAAGCATAGTTATGTCCCGTGCTTAAGGACCACACATAAAATGTTGTGTAATATTTTTTGTTGGGACGTAATATATACAGTTGGTCTGAGAAAATATGCCGGTTTAGCAAGGCAAGATCCCCATTAGTCCTGGTTTGGGATTAGGAGGAAATTGTTTGTGACTGACTTTTGTCTAGGAACGGGGGGGATTATTGACTGGACTGCTGAACGTAACATTCCCTGAAAGATACTGACTGACTAAAGACTAACGTTGGCAGCAGTCGAATCACAGAGGAGCTTTGTGTCATTAAAACGAAACAGCTTTTTTGTCCCCTGCTGACTCCTCCCTTGGTCGTTCCTTCGGTTCGAGGTTCGAGTGGTGGCGGACTGAGGGCATATCCTGATCCTGGCACACCAGTGTCTACTCTCCACTGCCCAGGGGTCTGGAATTATAGAAGTACGGTGGCCTGCTGGGATCAGTCCCAACACAGCAAGCTACTTTTACGTCTGAATTGGCTGGATTTATCGACTTCTGATTTGAGTGTTCCATACTAACCTTATCCAGGCTTCCTGTAATTTAAGAGTGCCAATGTGACAGAGAAAGCTAAGGATTTGCTTTGGGAGCCATTACTACTCCAGCATCGTGCCAAGAATATGCCTGTTGTTGGAATGAAGCTGGCTCAGGCTAATTGGTTGTTGTGTTATGGTAGTTAATTATGTGCAGCAGGTCAGGGAGTTAGAGAGGTGAAATAACATGGGTTTGTTTATGAATATGCTGGATAGGCTTTGGTTTATTATCTCTCATTCTCCCCTCTTTACTTGATTAATGAGGTTGCTCATGTTATTTACTTTTCCATGCACTTCAGTGGTAAAACAGTTGCCTGTTAAAACAGATGTCTCAGTAGCTCAACAGTTGAAAATTGCTTCACCTCAAAAATCCTACAGTCCCTCTGCTTACAACAAAAAGTGTACTGTACTGTTTGTAATGTACCGGTATTGATTAGTGAGGTGCTATACATGTCCTCTGTCCCCTCATTTGACCTCCTTCTCCCTCTCTGACAGAGTCTTGGCTGTGATGAGTACCTGGGCTCAGGCAAGGTGATGGACAAGTGTGGGGTGTGTGGCGGGGACAACACGGCCTGTAAGCTGGTGTCAGGGCTCTTCCAGCAGCACAGCCTGAACAAGGTGGGCTACCACAAGATAGTGGAGATCCCAGAGGGAGCCATCAAGATCAACGTCACCGAGATGGTGAAGAGCAGGAATTACCTGGGTGAGTAGGACTATGACTGACCAGTGTTTTAACCCGTGTCAGACTGTGTTCGCCCGCTCCAGCTAAAGCCTAGACATTACCCACTGGGCACAGATTCAACGTCTATTCCACATTGTTTCAATGTAATTTCATTGAAATGATGAGGAAATAACGTTGATTCAACCAGTGTGTGCCCAGTGGGTAGCTTGGTAGGCAAGTCTTCATGTCTGAGGCAAGGTTACTCAACACACAAGCATGGTTCCAAACCACCTCTGTTTAAGTACAGAGTTACCAGCTCTTTATCCACTGCCCCTTAAGGCTCCATACATCTCTGCCTGAATCAGGCCCATGAGCTATGACACATGCAATAACAATTTTAGGTTTTCCCTTCAACCGCATGTTAGATTATGTTTCATATTACATTAACGGTACTAATAAAAAGTCACAATTTAAAGATAAGCTTCAGGTTATCAAACATCTGACAGCAGTAGCTATTTTTTAAAATATCATTTAGGTCATGTCTTGCTACATCCGTGCTGTGAGCCTGGTATCAGGCAGCAGGGAACAGCTGCTTGTTAAATTGATTTGATTCATTTAATTAAAAGGCAGCTCAAATACAGAGCAGGAGGGATTTTTTCGGAATTTTGGATGTGAGCATTTCTATGTTGTCAGTAGTAAGTAACCACACAGTGCACTTCTGGTTACAATCTTTTTTTTTTTTAAAGCCCTTCGCTGTAATTCATTGAATAAATAAGATCTTGTCTTTATAGGAGCATAACAGTGTGACACAGAAGTGGGTCTATTTTCAGGAATGACTTCTGGAATGGCAGTGTTTTATTGTTGGAGACATTGGTTTAATGAGAGCCATGCCATAGCATAGCAGTGGGTCTGGGAGAGAGAGAGAGAGAGAGAAAGGTGAGAAAGAGAGAGACAGAGAGCGAGAGAGAGAGAAAGGGAGAGAGAGGGAGTGCCTGGCCCCCACTTCCCCTGGCCTGGCTGCTTCCCTCAGGGGAGAGTATATAAACAAGCTTTCATTAGAGGACCTTTTCCTCCAGCCTTCCCATCATTTTAATTAAGGTGAGGAATTTCACTGCTGCCTAGAAAACCACCACTGCTGACGGAGCCCAGCGATGGAACCTGCTTTGAAACTACTTTTCTAAGTCAAAACTACTAACTGGAGGTGCCAAGTTATGCCTTGCTTTTTTAATATGAGTCCCCACTCAACCCCTACACAATACTTACTCAGTGAGTAAGCACCTAAGCAGAAAATCTAGAGTATACTCCTTTCAGTGACTGCTGTTCCTGCGTCGTTTGGCGTTGTTGTTGGAAGAGTTCATATATCAGTGGGTAAAAGCTTGCTGTGATGCAACATCCTGGGGATAAACAGGACCGAGGATTCTTCCATGGAACTACTTATCGTTACCATTATCCCCTGATGTTTGCCCCACTCTCCTCAATAGACTTCTGTTCTAGTTTATTTCTGCATGCCTAATATGTGCTTTTAGTTGTCCAAACACTCTTATATTTAGTAGTCTTAATGGTACTTGTATAATGTTTTTCGGACAGCCTGTTGCCCTAACCATGGAATTCTCCAATGTGGCTGTAGAGTTGAGAGATTCAGCTACACAATGAACATAAAGCTTTGCCAGCTCTTTACTAACAGGTTTGCTCATTTACCAAAGACATGGCTTTGAAGATACATGTGAGGAAATGTATTCAGTTAGCGGTGATTACACAGCTCACTTTTAACGGTTTTGCTCATTACGTTAAAACCGCTTCAGATTAAACAACAATTATGGCAGAGTGGTTGTCAGCATTATTTCCTGTCTGTCTAAGCACAGTAGAGCTGATGGTGACAGGATGGGTTGCTGTCTGTCTCATAGAAATATAACTACTAGAATGGACATTCCCATTCAAGTTGTTGTTCTTTGATGGGGGACCGATGGCCATATTGAGTGCCCCCAAACTTCCTGTAAAGCAGGAAGTTCAGCATTTAATATGAAAATAGCTCACTCCTTTCAAAATACAGAAATCCTCAGAAAAAAGCAGTGTCTTTTGTAAATGAGCAAACATGTTAGTAAATAGCTGGCAACGGTTTATGTTCATTGTGTAGCTGAATCTCTCAACTCTACAGCCACATTGGAGAATTCCATGGTTAGGGCAACAAGCCATCTGAAAAACATTACAGAAAAGTTACATATCTTGAAAACTTGAGTGCTGACAAGCAAACATTTTGGGACTATGTCAACAATGGACTAATGAAACAAATAACAAAAGACAGTTTTCCTTCAATGTGTGTTTTATTAACAGTCAACTCATGGTCTGTCTGCAGCTCTGAAAAGCCGCTCAGGTCGCTCCATCATCAATGGGAACTGGGCCATTGACCGGCCAGGGAAGTATGAGGGGGTGGGCACCATGTTCACCTACCGACGACCCAATGAGGTCACCAGCACCGCCGGGGAGTCCTTCCTGGCTGAAGGGCCAACCAATGAGATCCTGGATGTTTATGTATGTAACCAGTTAACTTGTATGTACAATAAAATGTAGCTCATATTGGCACATATTTCTCTGTCAGTTTACACTGGCACATTACGTTGTAATTAACTTGTTTACTGAATAATTTTTGCTCTGTCCTCAGGTGATCTACCAGCAGCCCAACCCAGGAGTGAGCTATGAATTCATCCTTCCCTCTGACAACCCTCCACAGCACCCCGACCACAGACCTGGAGGTGAGGCTCCCCATAGTTACTGATGCATCTGACTGGGACTGTATGGCCTAAATGAACTATTAGTCCACAAAGGGAGGGGATCACAACCACTGATGGCGCTGCATCTCAATGACTGAGTTTCCCCTGGTTTTGTTGGCTGAAATACCATGTTCGATCTCCCAGGAAACACTCTGCATGGGCAAAGTGGGAATGACCACCGGGGCAACCCCAACCAGGAGGGGTACGATCCAGCAGGAGTGGGCAAATACCCTCCCCAGGTACCCAACAAGCAGGTGCCAGCGGTCCATCCACCCAAACGTCAGAGAGAATACAACTGGAAACTGTCTGGGGCAACAGAGTGTAGCGCCTCCTGTGGCAGAGGTAAGACATGGCATGTATCTTTGTCTGAACTGAAGCCCCAAGAGGTCTCAACCTCTAATTCATACTAGTTGATCAACTAGGTTTAACAGATTCCCACAGTGAGTAGTGAAGATGCAGTATTGAGGCATGAACATCTAACGCTCTTCTGTGTATTGGTTTTCAGGTAGCAGGTACACCATCTTCCGCTGTGTCCACAGACCGAGCCATGAGCAGGTACCAGAGAACCAGTGTGACAGCAGCACCAGGCCCAGTTCACAGGAGGAGCCCTGCAACCTTCAGTCCTGCCCTGCCTTGTGAGAGACCCCTCTGTTTCAACCACACTTACATTACATACAGGGCTCTTAGACACTACACACACTGGTTCAATACATACACAGAGCTTTAGCATTTTTATGAAAAGTTCCTGACCCGTCAAATGTATAGTTTAATAATTAGATCATAATTAGAATCTAATTGGACAATTGACCACATGTTTTATTAGCTATGTTGGGACCACAAAGCTATTGTGTCCCTCTGAACATGGGGCCTTGTGTGTCCTACTGTGCAGCTGGGACATTGGTGAGTGGTCGGAGTGCAGTAAGACATGTGGCCTGGGTATGCAGCACCGCCAGGTCTTGTGCAGGCAGGTGTATGCCAACCGGACCCTCAACGTCCACACCAGCCGCTGCCGCCACCTGGAGCAGCCTGAGACCACCAGCACCTGCCAGCTGAAAATCTGCAGCGAGTGGCAGATAAGAACCGAGTGGAGCGCCGTGAGTGACAGCTGTCAATCAATATGCTTCAAATAGTATTTGTTTCAAATACTTTAGCTGCACTTGTTTGAGCTTGCTCGGGACATGGAACTATTAGAATAGTCTTAAAAGTGTAAACCTACCCCACCCATCTGAGGCAGGCTCAATCAAAAGTTCTAAGTACTCAGACAAGATTTAACATACTGTATTAAAAGAATGTATCAGAAAGTACATGAACCCCAATTAGATAAATGTTATCATTCCTCTAAAGTTTCTAACATTCCTTATCATAAATTAAACCCAAGCAAGTATTCTATGGAGCATTTTCCCAGTTGTTTTCACAGACAACAGGTTACATTCATCAGAGAGAACTGACCCATGTTTACAGTGTGAGATGAATTGAACACTACCCCTATAGTATTTTACTGTCCCTCCTGTGTTTCCCCAGTGCTCTGTTCCCTGTGGCGTGGGCCAGAGGACCAGGGAGGTGCACTGTGTCAGCAACGTGGGAGACTTTGTGTCGGACGAGGAGTGCAACATGAAGCTGCGACCCAGTGACAATGAGAACTGTGACATGGGGCCCTGTGCTAAAAGTTGGTTCTTCACTGAGTGGGGGAATAAGGTATGTATGTGTAGGACTGAGGACATGGACTCTCACCATCACTGTCTAACACTTTTCTAACCTAATACTGTTGTAATTGTTGTACTTGATTGGATTGCATCTACTACAGTATTGTAGATGCAAGATTATAATTGAATACAAATTGACTTGATACTACTGTTAAAAACAAGGGTGATACTAGGGCCGGGATCCAATCAGATAGCGCTTTGTCAGCTTTGCACCTTTTAAAGGTAATGTTCCCCATTCACAGTAAACGCTGCATATGAGCTCAATTGGAAATGACCTTTGAATGACCTTTGAAAGTGCTCTATACACTGATCTTCCTTGTCACTTACCATGTCTTTGCTCTCTGCAGTGTTCTGCTGAGTGTGGGATGGGCATCCGGACCCGTGGCGTTCTGTGCCTGACCAATCACATCAGCAGCTTGCCTCTGGAGGGGTGTGGCCATGAGCGCCCCACTGACTCTCAGGTCTGTAATCCCGGCCCCTGTGAGAGTCGCATCGAGTGGTTTACAGCCCCCTGGAGTCAGGTAAGACAGGACAACGCCTGGTCAAACTGGGCTTGCAGGGACACATCTGGGGAAAGATTAGGATGAGGATTTGTTGCTGATTTTACAGATGTCTCCTGCCCATTACTTACATTTTTGCTGATGTCTCATGTCAGTGTTGTGTTACCTATCCCCACCCCCAAAAAACATTTCTTACCCCAGGACAGAAAGAGGAAGTCTCAGATCTTACAAATCCATTGTCCATTATTTCCATTTTAAATAGATATTTAGTTCAGGACAGGGCTTAATCTCTGTCCAGGAAACCGGCCCTCTAAGTAAGGTGTACCTTCTATAACTCAGGTCGGCCAATCAACTGAGCCAATGATACCTTTTTCTTTTTCTTAAAAAAACAAAACACGTTGAAACAGTTCCGATGTCTCATGTCATGCCCATGTGTAGTATTACCTATGGTCTTTTATCCTTCCCCCAGTGCTCAACAGAGTGTGGCTTGGGCAGCCAGCAGAGGGCAGTGGTGTGTCTGATGAAGTCTGATGAGGGGTTCAATGTAATGCCGCCTTACGAATGTTCTTCTCTAGACAAGCCTCTTAATCAGCAGAGCTGCCACCTCAAGCCCTGTGGGGCCATGTGGTACCACACAGACTGGAGCGCTGTGAGTAACTGTACACGCACATGCGCACACTCACACATGAAAAAACAGACACACGCTTTTATGTGGAGTTGTGAAATACACTCTCTTGAAAGCGTAATTGAAGAGAATGAGGTTTGAACTGTATTCTCTGTCCCTGTCCCTGCAGTGTTCTAAGACATGTGAGGGGGGCTTCCGTGTGAGGGAGGTGCGCTGTCTGTCTGATGGCATGCTTTCCAGTGAGGGCTGTGAGGAGGAGCTGAAACCAGTGGAGAGAGAGGAGTGCAACCCAGAGCCCTGTGTCCCACACATAGGTCAGTTACTGTATAGTAAACATGGATCTGTGGCCAAGGCACCAACTCTGGAATGTCATACAGTTGGATTGGTTAATGATGGCTGGTTTGGTCCTAACTACTGTCAGACAGTTTTAATGGGGGTTAGAGGGGATTTTAGTCTAAAATGGTTCAACATTTATGAAAATCTTATTCCATACAGAAAACTTGTGAAAATACTTAAAGATTTCTAAAACTTAAAATCACTGATATTATGATTATGATTGTTTTTCAGACGAGAACTGTCGAGACAAGTATTTCAACTGCAATGTGGTGGTCCAGGCACGTCTCTGTGTGTACGACTATTACAAGACAACCTGCTGTGCCTCCTGCACACGAGTGGCCCACAGACAATCACAACACAGGGCATTCAGCTAGCCCCCTCCCCAGGCCTCAGACCTCTAGTGGGCCTGACACAGCGCCCAGAGCAGGCCCTCAGTCCCTGGGCCAAACAGACTGACCCACAGTGGAGAGGACAGCCTAGAACCTGACTCTGGGTGGACACTGACTGGACACTATAATATGAGTGCTGAAAATACAGACTGAAAAACTGAAAAGAAAGGAAGTGAAAGCCCAACTTGTTTTTGGCTTGTGAGGAGTTTGCCAATGGGCAATACGGGAAACGTAATGGTTCTTGGAGGATGGTTGTGAAGGACTAACAGGGCTATGAGTGGAGGAGCTCTGGTGAGGCGAGATAAGCAGGACACCAAACCAACCAATTTATGGTCTGTAACCAGAATCCCCTCCAATAAAAGTTCCTGTCTGGGTTTTTGTTGTGTTTCGTGGGAAGCAGTTTGCCGCTGCCATTCACCTGAATAGGTTAAGGTCTTAAAAAAGGTCTTTGGCCGAAACGTTGACAGAATAAACAAGGTGCAGAGGTAATATTGTGTGAGGGAGTTATCTTTCTTACAACTAAGGACTGCTACCGCATCTGTGATGAGACTCTTGACTACCATGGCTCTCTTGGATTACATCAAAGGAGAGGAAGATACAGTATGAAAGTAGAGCAAGATTCTGTTTGTTTTGCATAATGTATAGACTGTACACATTTTAATAAGCTTCTTTAAATTTCAATCACGCTGTAATGCTGAACTTCTGCGATACGGATTGAATATAGCCCCAAGTGACAGCTCACCAGTTTTACACAGCAACCCTCTAACAAATTAAGCTCCAAAATGTTCATGTGTCGTTGTAGTGTATCATATATTTTGCATCACTGCTGTGTGTATGTACTGTGTATACACAGAACCAGTCAAAAGTTTGGACACACCTACTCAAAGGTTTTTTCTTTATTTTTACTATTTTCTACATTATAGAATAATAGTGAAGACATCAAAACTAAGAAATAACACAAGGAATCATGTACTTACCAAAAAAGGGTTAAACAAATCAAAATATATTTTATATTCTTCAAAGTAGCCACCCTTTGCCTTGATGACAGCTTTGCACACTCTTGGCATTCTCTCAACTAGCTTCACCTGGAATGCTTTTCCAACAGTCTTGAAGGAGTTCCCACATATGCTGAACACTTGTTGGCAGCTTTTCCTTCACTCTGCGTTCTAACTCCTCCCAAACCATCTCAATTTGGTTTATTGTGGAGGCCAGGTCATCTGATGCAGCCCCCCATCACTCTCCTTTGTCAAATAGCCCTTACACAGCCTGGAGGTGTGTTGGGTCATTGTCCTGTTGTAAAAAAAGATAGTTCTACTAAGCGCAAACCAGATGGCGTATTGCTGCAGAATGCTGTGGTAACCATGCTGGTTAAGTGTGCCTTGAATTCTAAATAAATCAGACAGTGTCACCAGCAAAGCATCACACCTCCTCCTCCATGCTTCACAGTGGGAAATACACATGCGGTAATCATCCGATCACCTACTCTGCGTTTCACAATTACTCATCAGACCAAAGCACAGATTTCCACCGGTCTAATGTCCGTTGCTCGTGTTTCTTGGCCCAAGCAAGTCTCTTCTTATTGGTGTTCTTTAGTAGTGGTTTCTTTGCAGCAATTCGATCATGAAGGCCTGATTCACATGGTCTCCTCTGAACAGTTGATGTTGAAATGTGTCTTTTACTTGAACTCTGTGAAGCATTTATTTGGACTGCAATTTCTGAGGCTGGTAACTGTAATGAACTTATCCTCTGCAGCAGAGGTAACTGTGGGTCTTCCTTTCCTGTGGCGGTCCTCATGAGAGCCAGTTTCATCATAGCACTTTATGGTTTTTGCAACTGCACTTGAAGAAACTTTCAAAGTTCTTGACATTTACCGGATTGACAGACCTGTGTGTCTAAAAGTATTGATGGACTGTCATTTATCTTTGATTATTTGAGCTGTTCTTGCCATACTATGGACTTGGTCTTTTGACAAATAGGGCTATCTTCTGTATACCCCCCTACCTCGTCACAAGACAACTGATTGGCTCAAACGCATTAAGGAAAGAAATTCCACAAATTTACTTTTAACAAGGCACACCTGTTAATTGAAATGCATTCCAGGTGACTACCTCATGAAGCTGGTTGAGAGAATGCCAAGAGTGTGCAAATCTGTCAAGGCAAAGGGTGGCTACTTTGTAGAATCTCAAATATAAAATATATTTGGATTTGTTAAACACTTTTTTGGTTACTGCATGATTCCATGTGTCATGTCTTCACTATTATTCTACAATGTAGAAAATAGTAAAAATAAAGAAAAACCCTGGAATGAGTAGGTGTGTTCAAACTTTTGACTGGTACTGTATATAATATATATATGTGTATGATTGAGTGAGTGAAGTTGCTGAACTGAAGGCAATTCAGCAGGGTCCTCCCAGTGACTGAACAGAACAGAAAGCCCTCTTTATTTATTTCTTGGGGTCCCCAGGGAGGGCGTTGGTTTATCGGCACCAGTGGCCCCTTTTGGCTGCAGGGTTAAAACGTCTGTTACCTCTCCACCAATCGCTGCCTAGGAAAGGGATGTAGGCATTCCAGAGTCCACTGGATGGTTAAAGCAGATGGTTAGAAGTTCTAGAACACTATATTTCTTAAAGAGAAGGTAAAATAACTACTATATTTGCGTGAGATAAAAAGATTACACCATTGTACATTTTTATGTGCATGTGAGATTGAAACATTCACTAAAAGGATACCGGGATATTCATGACACTTTATAACTGCAGTAATGTACCACAATTTTCACAGTACATTTGAGTAAATTGAAACTTTTACTCACGTAGGCCTGGTAAACATCTAAACAAAGGTGATAAATTGACCATTCCAGTAAAGTATTATGCCCCACTACTTTGTCCTGTATCCTGTATTGTACCTCAAGAGCAATGAGTTCCTTTTTGATTGCATCCATCCTATTAACATTCACTGTAAGAAAAGGTTGAGGACATATTTATCATGGTTGATGTGTTCTCATCCTGTATGTATTGTATGTGTAATGAGATGCTACGTCTGGGATGGACTCTCTATACCTAAAGACATGATAATACAGTGTATTCAATGCAACTTTGAGTCAACCTGTCTGACTCTGAAATATTTAACTTTCACACATTAACAAGTCCAATACAGCAAATGAAAGGTACACATCTTGTGAATCCAGCCAACATGTCCGATTTTTAAAATGTTTTACAGCGAAAACAGCACGTATATTTATGTTAGCTCACCACCAAATACAAAGAAGGACAGACATTTTTCACAGCACAGGTAGCATGCACAAAGCCAACCTAACTAACCAAGAACCAACCAAACTACCCAAGAAACAACTTCATCAGATGACAGTCTTATAACGTGTTATACAATAAATCTATGTTTTGTTCGAAAAATGTGCATATTTGAGGTATAAATCAGTTTTACATTGCAGCTACCATCACAGCTACCGTCAAAAATAGCACCGAAGCAGCCAGAGTAATTATAGAGACCAACGTGGAATACCTAAATACTCATCATAAAACATTTCTGAAAAATGCATTGTGTACAGCAAATGAAAGACAAGCATCTTGTGAATCCAGCCAATATTTCAGATTTTTTAAGTGTTTTACAGCGAAAACACAATATAGCATTATATTAGCTTACTACAATAGCCTCTTACACTACCGCATTCATTCATCAAGGCACGTTAGCGATAGCAATAGGCATGTTAGCGTTAGCGAATAAACCAGCAAAATATATTAATTTTCACAAACCTTCCTCAGATGACAGTCCTATAACATCAGGTTATACATACACTTATGTTTTGTTTGAAAATTTGCATATTTAGAGCTGAAATCAGTGGTTATCCATTATGCTAACGTAGCTTCTTTTTCCCAGAATGTGCGGATATTTCTATTAGACTCTCACCTATTCTGACCAAATAGCTATTCATAAACATTACAAAAAAATACATGTTGTATAGGAAATGATAGATACACTAGTTCTTAATGCAATCGCAGTGTTAGAATTCTAAAAATATCTTCATTACGACATAAGGCTTATGTTATAGCGAGAGAATGGCCAAAACTACTAGTACACAGTTCGACAGATATATGAAATAGCATCACAAAAGGGGTCCTATTTTTGGTGATCTTCCATCAGAATGTTGTACAAGGGGTCCTTAGTCCAGAACAGTCGTTGTTTGGATTTAGAACATCGTTTTTCCCTCTTGAATTAGCAAGCACACTGGCCAAGTGGCGCGAAGCTTTTTAATCGTCAACAAACACAGACAACGCAACACGCCTAACGTCCCGAAAAAATGTCAATAATCTAATAAAACTATATTGAAAAAACATACTTTACGATGATATTGTGACATGTATCAAATAAAATCAAAGCCGGAGATAGTAGTCGCCTATAACGACAGCTTTTCAGAAGGCAGTTCCAGGTCCATCTTCGCGCTTTCCAGAAAACAAGAAATGGATGACTCGTCGTGCCAAGAGGATTTATTCCACCTCAGACCAAGATAAACACTTAATTTCTTCTCTCACTTCCTCTTGACATCTAGGGGAAGGTGTATGACGTGCATGTATACTCATACGTATCATGCCCATTTATAGGCAGGCCCTTGAACAGAGCATAATTTTCAGACTTTCCACTTCCTTGTCAGAAAGTGTGCTGCCAAATGAGTTCTGTTTTACTCACAGACAAAATTCAAACGGTTTTAGAAACTAGAGAGTGTTTTCTATCCAATAGTAATAATATGCATATTGCACGAGCAAGAATTGAGTACAAGGCCGTTTAAATTGGGCACGTTTTTCCCCCAAAGTGAAAACAGCGCCCTCTGTCCTCATCAGGTTTAAAGGGAATTAATTGAATTTGCCAACTGCCAAGTATTTAAGTTAATGATTAACACCATTTTTTTATTTTTAAATCAGACATGGTTTATGACAAATGCTATACTTTAGTATTTGGTATTCAAATGCAAACATCTGCAATGTACTGTACACTATTTCATAATTGAAATGGGCAAGGTTTGATTGGCAGTTTGAGAGAATAGGTAAATAAATGTCTGTTTATACTTATGTAGTGTATATTTGTAGTCATTCCATTTATTTGAACACCAGTTCACTGGTGGTGTGAATCAAATCTGTAACGAATAAGGGCATCGATACAAGGAAACTCTTCTTACCGGAGCTACATGAACTTCAGAATGACTTAAGGACCCCATCTAGTGAAGACCGGCAGTATTACTACAAATTTGTAGTAAACCAACCCACTGTTCCATGACACTTTATGTTCCCTGGCATCTACAAATGTCACAGAACGCAAAACTGCAAATTAAGGGCTTTATTTACTTAAATTGCACTGTATTTTATGAGAATTGTATAAACGTCCAAGAAAATAAAGTATCTATTACGCACAGTCAAAGCAATTAACCAGGCACTGAAATATTGTCAACCGTCAACAATGTTTTTACGTGGCAAGATGGCCACAGCAGTTTAATTCACTGCATTTCTCTTGATTATTTTGAAAATTATCTTTATCACGAAGAGCTTCAAATAGTATAGGCAGTTTAACCTGCATTTGTGTACTAGTGTTAGGCTACTGATACTGCATTCACTGAGATTAAACAGACACCTTTCAAGATTGAAAAGTTGTGCATCTAATGCATCCATTACTGATTATATATGGCATAATGTAGATAGGCAAGATATCATTAGAGAAACTGCATCTCTTACATCAGAAAACAGAAATTCTCTCCACATTTAGGAGTGAAAATACCATTTGGTTAGATCAGCTTGGAAATTAGTGACGTTATTTAGAAGGATTTTCCACAGTCGGCCATGAAAGCCTCAATCTCCTCCACTGTACGAGGGACACAGGTGAGCAGCTCCATTCCGCTGGCAGTCACCGCAATGTCGTCCTCAATACGGACCTGGAGAGAGGAGGGGAAAACATCCAGTAAGACTCATGAGGGTCAGAGCCAAGGTTAATAATAAACAGTAGATAATTGTCAGGGGGGAGCAGTTATAGCAGAAGACTTAACAGAACAGCATAATGTGTATATTATTTGCTGCCATGGAGTAGATTGTGACAAAGGGGTTTCTATGTGCAAGCTTTGGGTGGTTAACGTTGACAGTAACACCAGCACATAAACTAATGAGTATAAACTGTCTGTGGATAGGTAAACGTACCCCTCCAAAGCTGCGGAAGCGGGTCAGCACTTCATTGTTGATGAAGCAGCTCTGGGCTGGGTTGGCCAAGGCCTGGTCCAGCAGGTGGTTGATGAAGTAGATACCAGGCTCCACAGTCAGGACCATGCGTTCCTGCACCAGACGGCCCATCCTCAAGCTCTTCAGACCGGGCTCGTTGACGCGCTCAATACCCTGTGTAACCAAGAACAAGCAGAATGACATGGACGTTAGCTTTGTCTAGAAGGATAGAGACATATGTCTTTTTGGAAGTGTATTTAGAACTTTCTGTAGCACTGATCATTGATGAATAGAATACTGTATCTATCTCTCTGGTACTGACATCTGGGTATCCGCCCACGTCGTGCACGTCGATGCCCAGCAGGTGTCCCAGGCCGTGGGGCATGAAGACAGAGCCCATGTGGACCTGCAGCATGTCCTCCACACTCCCATGCAGGATCCCAATCTTCACCAGCTCCTCTAGGTGAACCCGGTCAGCCAGACGGTGCATCTCGGTCCACTTGACCTCTGAAACACAAGAGCACCTTCAGTCAGGTTTTTAAATCTTAGGTTAAAAGTTTCAAAGCAGCCTAATATGCAGGTGATAATGACTGGTGGTGAGGATATGGCATGTTCTGTGGTAGTCTTCAGACTTCAACAACTCAATATTAGTCAAACCATAGAAATTAATATATTAAATGTATAATCCTTCCTTGTGCCCAAGCTAAGTATGTACTGTATGTTCAGTGAATGCTTCCTCAATCCTGCCTGTGGACAGTAGGATCATACCTGGTTTAATGGCAGCCATGACAGCCCGTGATGACTTGAGCACAGCCTCATAGATGGCCTTCTGGTCTGGAGTGAACTTTCCATCGGCTGGGAAGGAGCAGGTGATGTCAGAGGAGTAGCAGTAGTATTCTCCCCCCATATCAAACAGACTGCAAGGAAAAACCACACGTCACAGTTAGATCAGTGTTACTGCTCACCCAGAGGGCTCTACAGACATTCCGGCATCATTATTTCCAAACATAAATCAGAGAAATTGTTCACAGCATGTACATCAGAATGAATACAAGTTTTGCCTTTCAAAGGTGCTCATGTTGTGTCACCATGGGCGCTCCACACAGCCACTTTAAATCTCCATCAGTAGCCCTATGCACACAGTAGCCTGACTTATGTTCAAACCCAGTCCAAGCTGTGCTCCATCTATGAGTAAATCCATGGGAGAGCCACTCAGTGGATCCAGCTGACAGGGAGAACAAAACAACCCCCTACTATACTAATGACAGCAGGGGAGGTATAGCTCTGAGTATTCACTATTCCATTAAACAAAACAACCCCCTACTATACTAATGACAGCAGGGGAGGTGTAGCTCTGAGTATTCACTATTCCATTAAACAAAACAACCCACTACTATACTAATGACAGCAGGGGAGGTGTAGCTCTGAGTATTCACTATTCCATTAAACAAAACAACACCCTACTATACTAATGACAGCAGGGGAGGTGTAGCTCTGAGTATTCACTATTCCATTAAACAAAACAACCCCCTACTATACTAATGACAGCAGGGGAGGTGTAGCTCTGAGTATTCACTATTCCATTAAACAAAACAACCCCCTACTATACTAATGACAGCAGGGGAGGTGTAGCTCTGAGTATTCACTATTCCATTAAACAAAACAACCCCCTACTATACTAATGACAGCAGGGGAGGTGTAGCTCTGAGTATTCACTATTCCATTAAACAAAACAACCCCCTACTATACTAATGACAGCAGGGGAGGTGTAGCGCTGAGTATTCACTATTCCATTAAACAAAACAACCCCCTACTATACTAATGACAGCAGGGGAGGTGTAGCGCTGAGTATTCACTATTCCATTAAACAAAACAACCCCCTACTATACTAATGACAGCAGGGGAGGTGTAGCTCTGAGTATTCACTATTCCATTAAACAAAACAACCCCCTACTATACTAATGACAGCAGGGGAGGTGTAGCGCTGAGTATTCACTATTCCATTAAACAAAACAACCCCCTACTATACTAATGACAGCAGGGGAGGTGTAGCTCTGAGTATTCACTATTCCATTAAACAAAACAACCCCCTACTATACTAATGACAGCAGGGGAGGTGTAGCGCTGAGTATTCACTATTCCATTAAACAAAACAACCCCCTACTATACTAATGACAGCAGGGGAGGTGTAGCTCTGAGTATTCACTATTCCATTAAACAAAACAACCCCCTACTATACTAATGACAGCAGGGGAGGTGTAGCGCTGAGTATTCACTATTCCATTAAACAAAACAACCCCCTACTATACTAATGACAGCAGGGGAGGTATAGCTCTGAGTATTCACTATTCCATTAAACAAAACAACCCCCTACTATACTAATGACAGCAGGGGAGGTGTAGCGCTGAGTATTCACTATTCCATTAAACAAAACAACCCCCTACTATACTAATGACAGCAGGGGAGGTGTAGCGCTGAGTATTCACTATTCCATTAAACAAAACAACCCCCTACTATACTAATGACAGCAGGGGAGGTGTAGCTCTGAGTATTCACTATTCCATTAAACAAAACAACACCCTACTATACTAATGACAGCAGGGGAGGTGTAGCTCTGAGTATTCACTATTCCATTAAACAAAACAACACCCTACTATACTAATGACAGCAGGGGAGGTGTAGCTCTGAGTATTCACTATTCCATTAAACAAAACAACAGATCACTGCAAGTGTTTTTGATATACAAACCCAAGACAAAATGAACACAGAATCTAATAAAACCAAGCAAACAACCCAAAAAGGACAATTGAGGAGTGGAATAACTTCACATCATGTGAAATGATGGCCGACTTACCACATGTCTCCGTCATCGATGGTCTTGTCATTGGGAGCTCCTGCATGGCCGTAGTGCAGTACTGAGCCGTTGTTTCCACTGTTGAAGATTTAAGCATACGAGTAGGTCATTATAGAGGCACTCAACACACGTCAGATAGAACAATAGCACCTAATTTCTGTACGTCAAAATGTAACACAGATGATGTCACGCATTTCAGATATGTTCTCCATTAAATTAACCCATTTCTGTGTAGCAAAGGGAAGTGCCTTACGTTCCACAGATACAGGTGTAGGAGGTGTGACGCATTCCCCCATGAGAGTAGCAGTAGTGCTGGAACAGGCTGCAACAGAAAAGCACTGACATGAGCGACCGTACACAAGAAGCTCCACAGCTCTAACAATGACAATATAGGAGGAAGTGTAATCAAGGGTTAACCTCCTTTTTGATATTGGTTAGCCTAGAATACAAGGGAGTCATCTAAACCTCCCACCTTGAAGATCTCCATCGCCTGATACTTAACTGGAGGATAGTATAATAAAAGCATTTGGACTCATCTTCACTTGGTTATTGGTCTATTCACTGGAGACTTGAGTCAGTGATTACATATTCTCTGCTGCACGTTCTTGCTGCAGTCAATTAGTCAGATAGTGAGCTGGCGAGGGGCGCTGCTATAGTAGCTCAGATTATTTACATTCTTCAGCCACCCAGATGAAGGTTTAATTAAAAACACAAAAAGCTGCCAGCTAGAAACAGGAAATTGATTCAGCTCAGTGGGTGGCTGTTGCTACATCGTAAAATACACTCCCCTCCATATGTATTTGGACAGTGATGCCATTTTTTCCATTTGGCTCTATACTCCAGCATTTTAGGTTTGAGATCAAATGTTTCACATGAGGTGACAGTAAAGAACGTCACCTTTTATTTGAGGGTATTTTCATGCAAAATGTATCTGTTTAACCATTTAGAAATGAAAGCACTTAATGTATTGTCCCCCCCATGTGAAGTCATTATTAGTATTTGGACAAATGCGCTTAGTGTATCAAAGTAGTCAAAGGTTTAGTATTTGGTTCCATATTCCTTGCATGCAACGACTACATCAAACTTGTGACTCCACAAATTCATTGGATGCATTTGTAGTGTGTTTTGGATTATGTTTTGCCCAATAGTAACAGATTAGTCATCATTCACAGTGTGTAGATAAGATATTTCTGAACACTTCTAAATAAATCATGATAATGCCATGATTAAGAAAAATCATGAATGATTCATGAATAATCAGTGAGATGCCATTCAGAGGCTACAAAAAAAAACATGCTAACCTCTCACCATTACCAATAACAGGGGAGGATAGCATTTTTTTGGGGGGGGGGGGGTGAGTATGATCTTTGTGCCTCCAACCTTTTCATTTTTCACGATTCATTCATGATAACACATGAATAACACATGAATATAGAAGTATTTAGAAACATCTTCTATTCTTACTTATAATAAATGCATCCAACATGATTTGTCACAAACTTGATGTAGTCATTGCATGCAAGGAATAAGGGACCAAATACTACACTTTTGACTACTTGAAAACACTAAGTGAATTTGTCCAAATACTTATGACTTCAGTAGGGATCAGATTAGACATGCTGTGAATGTAGTTTATCCAGAGGAACACACCTTGATAGATAAGGAACATACTCTTTTACCGTCACCTTTATGGTCAGACGGGACATAGTACACCACATAGCCTTTCGTCATACAATATACTTTTATACGGTACACAGTTCAATATAGCTGGCATACCCTTCATGATAAAAAGCTCCACTCACCTCTCCATTTCATATTCTTTCTGTCCAGGTCTCACATGCTTCATGATCTGAGGAGAAAGACAACAGCACTTCAGGTTGGCTGTGCCTGTGATATACAAGGTTGCAAGTGGGAAATGATGACTCTGAAATGTATTCTTTTAGCTTTTATTATATTCATATATTACTCATGATATAACAACATGGTGAGCTCCAAAAGTATTGGGACATTGACACATTTTTTGTTGTTTTGGCTGTGTACTCCAGCACTTTGGTTAAAGTGCAGACTCCCGGCTTTAATTTGAGGGCATTTCCATCCATATCAGGTGAACCTTTTAGAAATTACACCACTTTTTGTACATAGTCCCCCCATTTTAGGGGACAAATTAACTTATTAACTGTACATGTGTATTAAAGAAGTCAAAAGTTCAGTATTTGGTCCCATATTCCTAGCACGCAATTATTACATGAAGCTTGTGTCTCTAGAAACTTGTTGGATGCATTTGCTGTTTGTTTTGGTTGTGTCTCAGATTATGTGGTGCCCAATATAAAGGAATGGTAAATAAAGTAGTGTCATTTTGGAGTCACTTTTATTGTAAATAAGAATAGAATATATTTCTAAACACTTCTACATTCATGTGGATGCTACCATGACTACAGATAGTCCTGAATGAATTGTGAATAATGATGTGGAAGAAAGTTAGACACACACATATCATACACCCAAGACATGCTAACCTCTCAACATTACAATAACAGCGGAGGCTAGCATTTTTTGGGAGGTATGATATTTGTGCGTCCAACTTTCTCACTCATCTTTATTTACGATTCATTCAGGACTACTCATAATCATGGTAGCATCCACATTAATGTAGAAGTGTTTAGAAACATATTCTATTCTTACAATAAGTGACTCCAAAATGACACAATACATTATTTACCATTAACTTATATTGGGCACAAAATAACCTGAAACTCAACCAAAACAAACAGCAAGTGCATCCAACACGTTTGAAGAGTCACAAGCTTGATGTAGTTATTGCGTGCTAGGAATATGGGACCAAATACTCAACTTGACTACTTTAATACACATAAGTGAATTTGGTCCCCTAAAATCCAAAATCCAAAATGCACAGATCAAATGAGATGAGTCTGAATCTGGAGCTTCTTCTCCCCCTGTGGCAGGTATGTCTGTCTGTCCTGCAGGATTTTACCTCTTTATGGGCTTCACTGGAAATCCGGTTAGTGTATCGCAGGACCTCCAGCTCCATGTCAGTCTTAGTCAGCCGGCTGCAGGAAGAGAAGGAACAAGGAGTCAAGGGCCTCTTAGATCAATATGCCAGGTGTATATTTCTATATTATAAACTGGGTGGTTTGAGCTCTGAATGCTGATTGGCTGAAAGCCGTGATATATCAGACCGTATACCACAGGTATGACAAAACATAACTTTTTACTGTTCAATAACGTTGGTAACCAGCTTATAATAGTAATAAGACACCTCAGGGTTTGTGGTATATGGCCAATATACCATGGCTAAGGGCTGTATTCAGGCACTCCACATTGCGTTGTGCATAAGAACAGCCCTTAGCTGTGGTATATTAGTCATATACCGCACCCCCTCTGGCCTTTTTGCTTAATTCTATCATGCACAAACACTGGCTTATAGCACCCAGCCATAAAGAAAAGAATGATGATGAAAGCTAAAGCTCTGTGTTTATGTGTGTATGTATGTATGTATGTATGTGTGTGCTTTATATTTGGCATCTCATAATGAATGCAGAAATAATACCTGTATTACTCATCCATTCCTCACTGCCGGAGGAGCCTTACACTCCCCTCTTGATCTTTCATGAAAATCAGCTTCTTACCATCTTGTTAGCGAGGTGTTTTTCTGATTCTATTCTTGGTCATGGTTTCTACCACCCTTTATGTCTTAATAATTCTGCCAGGTCGCAGTTGTAAATGAGAACTTGTTCTCAACTGGCCTACCTGGTTAAATAAAGGTGAAATAAAAATATATCTAAAAAGATCTCTACGCATTAGAGATGCAGTCAACACCTCAGATGACTCAGTGTGAAACAGCCACAGACTAATAAGGTTTTACAAAAATAGCTCCACATAACAGAAAAGCAGCAGCAACCAATGGTTACGAGCTGGATATAGTATCATACAGTACTTACCATTCCACAATGACTGGATGCAGAAGAGTGTTGTTCACTTGGAATCTGAAATATAAGACACAAGATCATATTTATCAAGGTAAAACATTCAACCAAATAAATTAGAAATACCAGTTTGATTCAAATGGATATCAATTGATGCCAATTATACGTACTGACTGATTCCTTCAAAGGAGGCTTCGCGGCAGATACTCCCACTATCTGTGTTCTGTCCACGCTGGAAGAAACATAATATAATTACCAGGCCCACTTTCAAGTCTCTTAAAATTATACTTTATCTAATGAATTGCTACTGTAAACCACTATCATAGCATCAACATGATATATTAAGGACATACCAAAGTGAGAAGAGCTCCAAGCTTCATCTTGGAAAAGACATCAGCAATCTGTAAGAGTTCAGACAGAAAGGCAGAAGTGTTGAGGGATCAGAGAGAACTGACACTATCAAATAGAGGGAAACGAGTGAAGCTACAAGATCACAAGCTAAGGTACAACACTACAAAGACGGGTAAGGTGTACAGTATGTGCATTCAAACATGACACACTAACTTACATTACAGGTGTATTGCACCTCATCGACGGCGTATTTCTCCTTGAAGTATTCCCGCGGATGGATCCTGTCAACAGACAATGACACAATCGGTTTTAATGAGAAGTCCTAAGGAGTATTCTTGTGAATCCATGATGCTGAAAGTGGTAGGCTGTCTCCTGAGGCTGATCACATTCACATATAGTTTGAGTTACAGTCACTGACTCACTCTCCCATCCAGGTTGCATAGCTCTCAGGCAGCTTGGGGACAAAGAGGATGGATTTTCCAGTGTCCACGTCGATGGCTCCGTAGCAGTCGGCTTCAGTCACTCCAAAAGCCCAATGGAAGAAGGACTCCTACAAAAAAGAACCACATGAGTCAAAAGAGTCAGCCAGGGTCTGCTCAGTCACACCTCCATCCATCTCATTAATGCGTGATCCTATATGGCTCAGCTGGTACAGCAACGCTAGGATGTGGATTCAATTCCCGCTGGGGTCATCAATATGAAAATGTATGCACATCGCTTTAGGATAAATGAGTCTTCTAAATGGCATATCTGTAATTGACTGTTATTAAACATGTACCTGTCTGAAGAGCATATCTGTATCGGTGCAGTATCTCTGCTTCTGCTCCCCTCCCTGCAGCACGACTACAGACTTGGGGGCCACCCCATCCTTGGCCTTCAGGCCTTGGCACAGCCGCCGCCGGTTCTCAGCAAACAGGGCTGCTGACACTCTCAGGGTGTCTTTACCCAGCCAATACACAGGTCTACAGAAAGACAGCATTGGGAAATGGGTTAATATGTTGTACATATTACTGTCTAGTAGTTTTCTATTTTCAGTTAGCTAACACAATTGCCTGCCTTTGTTTCAGTTCGGCTGATTCTTTCTAAAACAATAATCGACAAAAATACTTACAAACCCTTTAGTAAATATAAAATGTAAAAAACAAATCGTTGTTTATCATTATACTGCACACAGTTATGAAAGTTCCATTTTTAGTGAAACTTTAGCAGAAGTGGTGAGGACATAGACGTTGACCATTTTTAGGACTCGAGAGTTTTACACTCAACAAAAAAATATGATTTTGCACAAACTCAGATGGATGGAACTGTAGAACAGTATTGCCCAAAATGGATCTGGTTTCAATGATCCCCAGTGTATGGTAAAGATAATACTTGATCTCTGGAGAGTGCTCCCTTACTAGTGTGATTTAGTAACAACAAAGACAGATTTACATGATCAAAGGTCACTAAACAGAGTTGTTGATCACCAACCTGCCTCAGATTTTGTCAACTCAACAATAAGACGTCTAAACACTTCTGTGATCATGTGAGTGGGTTTCAATGTGCACTTTCTGTTTTAGAGATGTACTATATTTAAACAAGAGCTATGATAGGAGGATAAAGTATAATGCATCATATCACCTCTATATCAATTAATAACAATTGGAGCATTGACATATCATAGAGATGGGGGAAATCGATACAGTAGAGCAGTGGTCACCAATCAGTCGATCTTCTAGGCATTCCTAGTTGATCACCAAACATTTCTATAGAAAAGCCAACGATAAAGGCTTGCGCTCCTTTATTTATTTGACTTTGCACTTTTGACAGAAGTTGCACTTGATTCAGAAGCCCTGCATGCCAGGTAGGCAAACTGTTCTGAACCATTTCAAACTCCACCTACCTGGCGGACCAGAAGAGCTGTCGTTAAATCAAGTGCGCTGGCCAATTAGATAGCTAAACATTTGATTACCATGCCTAGTAAGGCTTCCACGACCCCACAGCAAAGTGTGATACTAGCCTACATGAGACTTCATAACTTAAAACCATGACCAGCGATAAACTGTCAAAGAATAGAGAAAAACCCTGTTGTTTTTATGAGTGAGTTTGTTTTTAATTTTTTATTCAGCACTGTAAACACTTTTACAAAACACGCTTCTCCCTACTTCCTCTCACGCCACAGCTGCAATTAATTAGTAGCCAAGTGTATCGATAGGCCTGCGTTTTGATTATTAGCATCTCGTAATGTCTATTTTAATATTGAGGAATATTTCACATTCTCTAGTCATAGGAACATGAATTTGTGAATGAGGCAAAAGTAATGCGGTGTGACTCGAGTTTTGCCATCAGTGGTAGGACGGCGTCCTCTCTCTGGCCAGTCTCACGGGAGGAAAGGAGAGAGTAGGGGCAGTGAGAGGCGTACCCTCTGCTGCTCTCTCCTTCCCTCCCCTGAGACTGACCATCAGATGCAGGTACCATCAGTCCAGTAAAATAAAAAGTGAATTACTTCAATTTATGCTCAGCTTTGCCTCGCAAATGGTACAACTGATCTATTTTGTTATCAAAGCTCGAGTTTTTAAATATAATATGGTCTTAGAAGAACAATATTGGCAGGCCAAGCACATATAGCCAATATGCTGTGGTAATATTTTTGGCCTACTGCACAAACTTAATTCCTACAGAACTGTTTTTATTCATGTTGAAAAGGCTTATTAAAATGTTATTAAAATAATCTGAGTGGTAGACCTCAGCTTGTTTTTTGACTGCAAAAGTGATCTTGACTCAGAAAAGGTTGGTGAACACTGCAGTAGAGTATTGAGATACTATTTTTGACAATATATCAATTATATGACTGCAAGTATCGATTCTTTCTTTTTCATGCAAGGTAGTTAATGTTGGCTGTATCTGCGCAAAAACGTCGGTATTTTTTCTGTAATGTTAGTTTGTCTTCAATCTTACTTTTAAATGGTGAGGCAACATGTTTTCAGCACTTGACTAATCAAAATTAGTTTATTATTATTATGCCTGTCTCCTGTCCCTCTGCCGCAGACATATAGTGACCAATATTTCTTTAACATCGAATTGTGATAAATCGTGATACATATAGAATCGTGATACGATATGTACTGCGATTCTATATGTATCTGCACCTAGCTACTGTAAGTATCGTGATAATATCGTATCGTGAGGTCCATGGCAATTATTTCAGAAACAACCCATCTGTAGAGAGACTAGCTAATATTATCCACAAACTGGAGCTGTAACCACCCATTTTTTCCCTATTCTGCGAATAAATTTCAAGTTAGACATGCTTAGTTAGTTAGTTACCTGGCAAAGTTGCTGATTGATGCCTGACTGCCAGCCTGCAAAAAGTACGCCGCTCTTTTCTTATGTTTGACAGCTAGCCCCGTTAACGAGAGTTAGCTTAGTTGGTCAGGTTTATGCAGATAGCTAGCGAGCTAACAATTTATGCATTATAATTTGTTCAATTCAGAATCAGTGGCCAAGTACGCTTAACACAAAGATAAACCATAGAAATAATACAGAACAGAATATTTACTCACTCCTGTCGTGCAGCCATGTTGCTTAAGACTGGAAGTGTCATGTGACACGTGTCTTCGCTTGTGAAGCCGATCAGCTGATTTTGGCTAAAGCGAGTGAGTGCTGATCAAAATGTTTCAAAATGTATGTAGGCATTATATGATATCAAGCGGCGAACCTGAATGATGCTTGAAATAGTATGGACATTTATTTGATCCACTAACTTGAAATGTATGTTAGGGTTGTATTGCATTGCAAGGTCTTTATAACTGTCTTTCAGAAACCCCCCAGGGAGTTGTTTCAGTTCCACATCCACTTTTTTTATCAGTAAACATCACACAATATATGTTTGTGTTGGATATATATACTGTTCAGATTTTAGTTTTTATTATGAACCAACTTTTGACGTGTTATTTCATTCTCAATTTCATTGTCACTCTTCAGTGAATATTCTTGATATATTTTCTCACTGAGAACTTCTACAGAAGACTGTTCTAGTGCCCATCCCACACAAGTTATGTAACTTATTATGGCCTTTCTTTTATCAGAAGCAGCAATTATTTCAACACTTAGTTCAAGGTTCAAGAAAGCATTTGCAGATACTGTGTGACTGAGGCTGTATTTACACGGGCAGCCCAATTCTGATCTTTTGTCAAAAGATCTGATCTGATTGGCAAAATACCCATTAGTGGCAAAAATATCTGAATTGGGCTGCCTGTCTGTCATAAATGGAAAATGCATCCCAGCCCTAACAATATTGACTATTACTGATATGCCCACTTGGATTAGGAGGGCAGTGGGGTGAATTTGTCTCAACTGCACAGATGAATGTAACCCATTTGAGACCTTATTACAGTGTAATTATAATCTAATAACCCATGTTAATGTGTACTAGGTAGATAAGTACAGGCAGTAAAGTTGTACTTTCCACCGCTAAATCAATATCAGAAGATACAGATCAGTACTGTACTCGATACAGCATATACTTCCTAGCCAGTGTAAATGCATATGTTATTTCCCTGACAAGGACCCCGCTCCACATCCTGACCAACACCAGACATACACCATTAGACAACACCAGACATACACCATTAGACAACAACAGACATACACCATTAGCCAACAACAGACATACACCATTAGAACTACTGCTATAACTTAGAAATATAATTCACATATCAATGAGTTGCTTGTGCTTTGTACTCTGCCTGGATGCTACAGAGTACAGAGAAATGACAGACTGCACCTTTAATTGAGACTCTAATTAATCCGTTTATGCGGTCCAAACACTTAAAAGACACACCCTATCCCCTCAGCCCTCAAATTAAGTGGACACTTCTGATGACGTATCATGACGTCTGACGAGTATACACTTGCAAGGCAAGGGGCGAGGGAGGGAGGAATGATTTTTAAATAGACCACCCTTGGCCGGAAATTCATCACTCGTTCATCCCGTGATGATTGTGTTTTCAGCCACGGGTAGGTGGTGGGTGCTTTATATGCGCTACAGTCAATTATGAGTGCATGTCTACTTATATTAAATATATAATTATTAATATACGCCTACTGTATGATAGCTAGCAAATGAATTAGCCAACTAACGTTAGCTAGCCTAGCTGGAACTTCTGAAGAAGGAAAATGTTTTATTTCTACAATTTCCGAAAGATAATGTAAGAAATTGTAATAGATACTGGAAACTTGTTATAACAACTTCTCAACACAAGCTATACTTTGCACAACATGCACCCACCCCCCCCGCTTTTCTCTCAGACACATTCTGCTCTCATCAGATAACAACCACAGACACACACACCCACACCCAGAACAGGCCCCTGCAACAACAACACGCACACACATTCTTTTCAAGGTTGGGACTCGAAGACAAAGAACAATGTTAAGAGCCAATGGAACGTCGACACCAGGCCCGAACAGGACTACCCACGACCCAGATCGACCAATCCAACGAACAGACTCCCAGAATATACCTACGTCATTTTACTGTATAAATGATCTGCACACCATGTTTCGGGGCTCTTTTCCGATAGTTCCCTAAGAACTGAACGAACGAGTCTGTGCAGCACGCTTTGCCAGATATCTTTACCTTTGAATAAACTGCCTTTACTATACCTTATCCACCTCGTCCAATGTCTCAACTTGGTCTCATTTCTCCAGTAACGATTCATCAACAATAACCAGACAAAAACATATTTACTGAGACGTGTTTGTGCCGTCATGTGCATTAGTAGCACAATTTCTAACGTATTTGCATTCGTTTTTACTTACGTAAACTTTGTTGACTTCTCCATTGATATTTTTTTACCGACTTGATACCGACTTTTTTACCGACTTGATAAGTTTTCACCGACTTGATTTATGGGTTGTTTCAGGCCCTGGAGTGAACATAATTGTACACTTGCAAAGCCTATCTAAAAACGAGGGCTGAGGGGTTTACGTTGTAAACTTCTCTTGCTTGGCCAATCATTTGGACAGCCCTCCAAGATGGCGACGGGGATTCCCCCAAGGGCATAATGCGAGGGTAAGTGGACGAGGGTGTGTCTTATAAGTGTTTGGACCGAAACCAGTGTCTCACCCTGGATGGTTCAGGAAGTACTGACATCTGGGTATCCGCCCACGTCGTGCACGTCGATGCCCAGCAGGTGTCCCAGGCCGTGGGGCATGAAGACAGAGCCCATGTGGACCTGCAGCATGTCCTCCACACTCCCACACAGGATCCCAATCTTCACCAGCTCCTCTAGGTGAACCCGGTCAGCCAGACGGTGCATCTCTGTCCACTTGACCTCTGAAACACAAGACTTGTTTGGTGGACTGGATCTAGTATTCACTATTAAAGGCATAGCCCATTTGATTTGCTCACAAGCATATATGGATGAAGGGAGCTGACACTTGATTTAGATATATTTGTAAGTATGCATGTGTTTAATGAGAGCCATGATGGTCCGTGATGACTTCAGCAAAGCCCCAGAGTGCTTTCTCCACCCATGTCAAACAGATAATAAATTGTTCCCAGCATGCACATCCGAATGAATAAAAGTTTTGAGCGGAGGCGGTTTGCCTTTCAAAGGTGCTCATGTTGTGTCACCATGGGCGCTCCACACAGCCACTTTAAATCTCCATCAGTATCCCTATGCACACGGCAGCCTGCCTCAGGTTCAAATACAGTCAAGCTGTGCTATGTTTATGGATAAACCCATGGGAGAGCCACTCTGGGCTACAAGACTAAAGGATCCATCTTCTGTGTATCAATATTTAAAACCTGCTCAACTTTCAACCTCTAAGACAAACGTTCATGAAGAATCTAGTGGGTATGTTAAAGTGGCTGTCCAAGAGTTCCCCTTTCAAACACCATCATCTTTTTAATAGCCTCATAGATGTTTAGTCTTTCAGCGGTTCTGGACCAGTTCCGACTGACAAATAATGCCAAAAGGCCCCATCTGTCTGCTCTCCGATTCCACTCTCTAAGCAGAGCTGACTTGAAGTGTCAGGTTTCAGACCGACATTTGCATAGGGAGTGACCTGTCACATTTTCTGGCCTATCCAGACAAAGAATTGATTATCTGTTCCTCTGAGCGAGTGAGCCCAGCTTGAGAGACTACAAATGAGCGGTGACGGTCTTGCGAGTCCAGCCATTGTGGTTTCATCTTGCTGTGATTTTCTCAGCAATTTAGAGCTCTCAACATAAAAAAATATGAAATATTTTAATATAATTTAATCATCACTTTCTCTTGGTCACAGAAGAACGAAATCACGTTGTGCTTAAAGCTGAAATTGTCATGAGTATGCACACATTTGAATGGTGTTTGAATTTAGGAGAAAATTCTCTGTCGACAGTTATATAAAATAGTGCCAATATGGTACTGTCACTAAGTATGATGCTATTTATTTTACAGCTATAAGAAATGTGAAATCTTATAGTAAGTCGTTTCGGTCATAGGCAATCTTCTCCTAAATGTCCACTGAGCTGCACAGAGACACCATTCAAATGTGTGCATACTCATTACAACGTCAGCTTTAAGCCCAAAGTGTGACCAAGAGAAAGTGATCTTCTTTAATTATATTAAATTCTGTAATCAAGAGAAAGCGATCTTCTTTAAATTATATTAAATTATTTCGTATTTTTTCATGTTGAGATGAAAAATTATTTGATTGGTACTATATTTAGAAAGCATTTCAGTCATTTCAAGTCCTATTTCCCCACTTTGTTGAATCAGAAAAAAATAAAACCATATACACTGAACAAAAATAAATGCAACATCCAACAATTTCAGAGATTTTACAGAGCTACTGTTCATATAAGGAAATCAGTCAATTTAAATAAATTTGTTTGGCTCTAATATATGGATTTCACATGACTGGGAATACAGATATGTATCTGTTGGTCACAGATACCTTAAAAAAAGGTAGGGGAGTGGTTAAGAAAACCAATCAGTATCTGGTGTGACCACCATTTGGCTCATGCAGCGCGACACATCTCCTTCACATAGAGTTGATCAGGCTGTTGATTGTGGCCTGTGGAATGTTGTCCCACTCCTCTTCAGTGGTTGTGCGAAGTTGCTGGATATTGTCGGGGACTGGAACACGCTGTCGTACACGTTGATTCAGAGCATGCCAAACATGCTCAATGGGTGACATGTCTGGTGGGTATGCAGGCCATGGAAGAACTGGGACATTTTCAGCTTCCAGGAATTGTGTACAGATCCTTGCGACATGGGGCTGTGCATTATCATGCTGAAACATGAGGTGATGGCGCGACAATGGGCCTCAGGATCTCCTCACGGTATTTCTGTGCATTCAAATTGCCATTGATAAAATGCAATTGTGTTCGATGTCCATAGCTTATGCCTGCCCATGCCATAACCCCACCACCACGATGGGACACTGTTCACAATGTTGACATCAGCAAACCGCTCACCCTCACAACACCATACACAGTCATACACGCTGTCTACCATCTGCCCGGGACAGTTGAAACGGTGATTCATCCGTGAAAAGCACACTTCTCCATCATGCCAGTGGCCATCGAAGGTGAGCATTTAACCACTCAAGTAGGTTATGACGCCGAACTGCAGTCAGGTCAAGACCCTGGTGAGGACGGCTAGCACACAGATGAGCTTCCCTGAGACGGTTTCTGACAGTTTGTGCAGAAATCCTTCAGATGTGCAAACCCACAGTTTCATCAGCTGTCTGGGTGATTGGTCTCAGACGATCCTGCAGGTGAAGAAGCCGGATGTGGAGCTCCTGGGCTGGTGTGGATACACGTGGTCTGTGGTTGTGAGGCAGGTTGGACGTACTGCCAAATTCTCTAAAACTACGTTGGAGGTAGCTTATGATAGAGGAATTAACATTCAACAGATCTGGTGGGCAGGAATGTGTGTTGTGTGACAGAACTACACATTTTAGAGTGGCCTTTTCTCCCAATGCATATGCCACACCTGTCAGGTGGATTGAATATCTTGGCAAAGGAGAAATGCTCACTGACCGGGATGTTAACACATATTTGAGAGAAATAAGCTTTTTGTGTGTATTGAACATTTCTGGGATATTTTATTTCAGCTCATGAAACATTGGACCAACATTTTACATGTTGCGTTTATATTTTTGTTCAGTATAAAATCACATTTTCATATTTTCACAATATTTGTACTTGAGCTTATGCTCTCAAAAGTGAGTACACCTCAGCCATTTATAACTATTTTACCATAAAGGTGAGTTCCAGACCTTTCTAAAACTATGTTATTGTTTTCCGGCCATCTCATGTAAAATAATTATGTTTGGGTATATCTATTTTGGCAAAAATCTAAATGTTGCCCTATCATTCAACTGGTATTAAAGCTGCCACTTTGCCACATAAAACCTGTACTGTTTATGTAATAATAGCTCATATTAAATATATAGTGAAACATCTTACAGCTTCAATCACACTCTAGGGTTAGGCTATATGATGACTGAATCCAGGGTCAGATCACATCAGGGACAGCACGGCATCCATCATGTTTCCTAAAACAACAGGGGAAAAACTACAGTAAGACACAACTATAGTATGGACAGCAGGGGGAGGTGTAACTCTCTTTGGATACAGTACTGTACTGTCGATCTAAAACTGAGAAACAATGGATCTCTAAGAATATTTCTTGATACCAAATGTAGCTAAACTACATGAAAACCCCAGAATATTTTGTTTGCCTTGTGTTATAAAACAAAGGAGGAGAAAATAGGAGCAAAATGTAACAGTAAGGTGCAGTGGTTCTGAACCTTTTTCTGTCACTGTACCACCAACTGAATTTTGCTCTGCCAGGAGTACCCTTGATGTACCCCCTCATGTGCATTTTACCATTAGGCCTATGGTCTCATGAGTCTTCTCAAGTGGATAGGCCAAGTACCCCCAGTGGTCCTAGTACCCCTGGCTGGATCAACTGAGGTACAGTATATACAGTGATTGCTGATTCACCATGTATCATCCACTATAGACTTGTCATTGGGAGCTCCTAGATGACCATAGTACAGAACTGAGTTGTGTCCTCTGTTGAATATATAAAAACATTTATCATCAAGATAGTGGGCATGCGAGTCAATTAAAATAGAACCACATTTGTGCAAAATCATCCTCATACTTTTTTCTTAAATTAAGAAAAAGAGAAGCTCATTATAACAACAGTTTACAGGCCAAACTGTAATCATCATATTTACTTAAAAACATTTAATCCAAAATAGACTGATGTTGTTCACCACCAGCAGTAGCAGTCCTGGACCAGCAGAGAGGAACTGGATCTGCCAGTGGCACAAACAGTACAGTAAAGCTTGGGCTCCAAAATGTCAAGACACCCCAGTCCCTGCATACAGTGCCAGTTCCCCTGAATCCTACATGTTATCTCTACTGCCAGCTGCATGTTCTGATGATACAGTTGAACTGTAGAGCTTTGAACTGAAAACCTGAGGGCTTGGGACTGTTACAGTGGCTTGAAGGATGTCCTAGAAGAAAGCAATGCTGTAACTTGTAGTAAACAAAATGGAGAAAGACATAAAACACACTAGCTGGGATGTCGCTTTGTAAAGATAGCTGAGGCGACTTCAAAACGGAATAGTGGTCATAGCTATTACCATTGCCAATGGCCCATTGAAGTGGTAAAAGAAGATGAATTTCATGAATTATAGATTATGTTCACCAGATACAGGTGGGGGGGGGGGGGAGTGCCTTACGTTCCACAGATACAGGTGTAGGAGGTGTGACGCATTCCCCCGCTGGAGTAGCAGTAGTGCTGGAACAGGCTGCAACAGAAAAGCACTGATGTGAGGATCACACAAAACTACAGATTTAGCAATTAACCTATTGGTAGGACATTATCCTCTTTACCCCTTTACATACAGAGCAGAAGAAGATGTTCTCAGAAAGGAGATGAAAACATACATCTCCCACCTTGAAAATCTCCATCTATATTTATGTTTTTATCTTGTGAGACTGAAAGAGTGATTATTCACCAATCAACTCGCTGAAATTCAAGTTGATGTAAACAGAAGAGTAAACGTTTTCACAGAAGGTAATCTGTTGTCTCGGCAGTAACTAAACCTGAGCCAACAACTACAGGTAATGTAACTGCCAAAATAAATGAAACACTTCAGGAAATTAGGGATATAACGTATATTGAAAGCAGGTTCTTGAGTTGTATTTAATTAAGCATGAACATCCCATCATACTTAGGGTCATGTATAAGTATGCCCAGTATTTTGGCTACCATGGCTAGATCTCAGTGATTTTGAAAAGAGGGGTCTCAAAGTAGCATACACCTGTATCAGTACCAACAAAACACCAAATTATGGAATTTCTCATGGAAGAATGGTGGCACATCTTTCCAATAGAGTTCCAGACACTTGTAGAATCTATGCCAAGGCGCATTGAAGCTGTTCTGGAGGCTCGTGGTGGCCCGCCCTATTTGCACACTTTAATCAGTGTTTCCATTATTTAGGCAGTTAGCTGTACATCCTACTGTAAACCTGAGCTGTTGGATTTCCTTGCTCTCCAGCTTGATAAAAATATCAGCAGAAAGCAGTGTTAGTTTGTTAGACATATAAGAGCAACATGGAGTTCAACAAAAAGCCAGCAGCCTCCAGCTACAGTAGGAGAGAGGGAGAGGAAAAAGTGAGATAAAGGGAAAAAAAGAGAGATAAGAAAGGCAGAAAGCTCAGTCTCTCCTCCCAAAGCAAACCAGGGGAGGCGTCGTTCGTGGAGACGCGGTGCAGTCAATTAGGCAGATAGTGGGGTGGCGAGCGGCGCTGCTATCATAACTCAGATTTTTTTACACTCTTCTGCCACCCAGATGAAGGTTTAATTAAAACAGAAAAAGCTGCCAGTGAGAGAGAAACAGGAAATAGATGCTGCTGAGTGGGTGGCGTCTCCAGATGATCACAGCACCAGAAGCTTTCAAGGAGATGCAGTGGAAGAAAGGATAGACATAAGTGGGTGGTTGGAGAAGAATGATTTGCACCCCAAAATGGCACACAAATGTTATCGTTTTATATTTACTATACTTTTTTTTTTTTTATCACAATTTTAAATTCTGACTGTACTACTGTAATATCAGGCCTATACCTGCCTCCTTCAGTGCGATAGCCTGGTCCTTATTTGGCCTCAAACCTCACTAGCGTCAACGAACAGTATTTTTATCAGAATAAAATGTGTCTAGAATACTTTTACCACAAACTAAAGTTGGCCGGGGTCCGGAGATTTCAAACAAAAAAATCATCAGAGATCAGTCGAATGCTGGTCAGCTCAAAATGGTTTTCCAAACAGCAGTTCAAACACTGTCCTCTTCCAGTCCTGCTGTTTTAAGAAGTCCTCATGCGTTCCTCTAATCATCATACCTGGAGACAGATCAAACACTTCTGTCCTCTTCCAGACCTGCTGTTTTAAGAAGTCCTCACGCGCTCCTCTAATCATCATACCAGGAGACAGATCAAACACTTCTGTCCTCTTCCAGACCTGCTGTTTTAAGAAGTCCTCACGCGTTCCTCTAATCATCATACCAGGAGACAGATCAAACACTTCTGTCCTCTTCCAGACCTGCTGTTTTAAGAAGTCCTCATGCGTTCCTCTAATCATCATACCAGGAGACAGATCAAACAGCTTTGCATCTCTAGCCGCTCTATATTAACAGAATGAACGGTATCCAAAGCGATGGGGAGAAACTCCATAGCTGTCTCCCCTCACAGTGGCAACAGAGAATCACACAGATGATTCATAATTGATTAGAACCAACAAGTATGTTTGTGAAGAAACAAACACAATCATAGCTAATAGAGTGGGTACAACAGTCATTAGTGTTGTTTGAGTGATTGCCCATGCTCATGTTTTATCATAAGACTAAAGTTCTCTCTATAAACCCTATCATCTACATCAAAGGGCTAATCCAAAACACTGATCCGAGCCAGTCCTCTTGGTTTGAACATATTAACAAAATGCAGTCCCGACCTGCTTGCAAACTTGTTAAAACATTTACTAGCAAACTCAGAGTTTCTTACACTGAAAAGAAAGCTATTTGAGGCAGTGTTTGTCTGATTAGTTATGCCTAATGCAGACGAGGAGGCAAATAATTATTACATTAAACCTCCCACTGCATTCTTTTATTTTTTTATTTTTTTTTATCCCATTTTCTCCCCAATTTTTTTGTGGTATCCAATTGCTAGTAATTACTACCTTGTCTCATCACTACAACTCCCATACGGGCTCGGGAGAGACGAATGTCGAAAGCCATGCGTCCTCCGAAGCACAACCCAACCAGCCGTACTGCTTCTTAACACAGCGCGCCTCCAACCCGGAAGCCAGCCGCACCAATGTGTCGGAGGAAACACCGTGTACCTGGCCCCCTTGGTTGGCTCGCACTGCGCCCGGCCCGCCACAGGAGTCGCTGGAGCGCGATGAGACAAGGATATCCCTACCGGCCAAACCCTCCCTACCCTGGACGACGCTATGCCAATTGTGCGTCGCCCCACGGACCTCCCGGTCGCGGCCGGCTGCGACAGAGCCTGGGCGTGAACCCAGAGACTCTGGTGGCGCAGTTAGCACTGCGATGCAGTGCCCTAGACCACTGCGCCACCCGGGAGGCCCCCACTGCATTCTTGTAATGAATAAAGCTGTTGCTGTTCTGGCGAAGGCAGAGAGACTAATATCACTCTGAATCCATCCTATTGCTGCTGTTTGAATAGTTCCACTGAGACACACATGGGTCAGCCATCCTGTGGTTGTGTTCACCATAATGCGCACCTGTCACAATGTACATGGCACAAAATGTACACACACAGTACATGCATGTTCACAGAGACACGCATGTTCACACACACACATGCACACAAAGGAAAAGCCTGAGGTGGAAAATAAAGTCTTGATCTTCACAAAACAAAACTTAACTCAAAGACGAAGTTCACATGATTTGAACCAAATCTATATTTTGGATGTAAATGTTATAGAAGAGTACAGACCTTTTTTTAAATCTACCCTAACCAGCAATACACGTCCCCATACTCGTTTTGCAGTGCCAGGGCTTAGATAAAACAATGTTATATTCCATTTTGTGCAACTCGAGCGGTTTCCCCTATCCAGCTGTAATATTTCAATGTGTACATAGACACGGAAAAGTATGGCCCGAGTCGCACAAAATGGAATATAACATTGCAGATAAAGTTCAGAATGACACAATTTCATGTTTACAACATCTAAAGACCCGCATCACTATACTGAGAGTGTTGCAATTTCTAACAGGATGTATTTTGGTGTTTTATATAGCTTTTGTTCATGTTTTAGCTAAGTCCTGGCACTGGAGAATGATCATGAGAAAGTGTGTTACTGGTTGGGGCAAGTTTCTCAAAACCAACTAAAATCACAAAAAAAGTGTCTGGACTCTTCTATAACATACCATTTACATCCAAAATAGAGATATAGTTAAAATAAAGTGAACTTCTTCTTTAATGCTGTCCTTGCTTTAAACAACACTTTCATCGTTGAGTTGTCGATGTCGATCCATCCGTCCTCTGGGGTGCCCCCAGGGCACTCTACTGTTGGCACAAACACCATGTGCCAATTCCTCCTTCTTCCACAGATGGTAGGCCAGGAGATGGATTTTCCACCCAGAGCCGGTTCTGCTTGTTTCCATCTTGTTAATATCCCTGTGAGAGGCCGATGCGAGCCAGGATGCCCACTCTGGGGGCTAGCTCTGGAGACTTGGACAAGATAAACATGCTTTGTCGAAGGCAGGGGGACCTTCGGAGCTAGCGTAAATAACCTTGCATCTTCCTGAGGAGTCTGGGGCTGGGCACAGTGGCTGCCTTGGTAACTATCTGCCATCAGACAGACTGCTGCTGATTAATGCCCAGACCAGCACTGTCCTGCTCTGCGGTCTCTACAGCTGCAACGCTACTGTAGGGTACAGTACATAATGTAGCACACTGAGGGCCAGTTTCCTGGATCCGTATTTAGCCTTTGACTAAAAGGCATGTTCATTGTAGATTCTCAGTCCAGGACTAGGCTTAATCTGTGTCCGTGAAACCAGCCCTAGGATCGTTGACTGACTTTGTTTATCCTGGGTCATCATTTGCCTGTGTTGTCTGTGCTCATTCTGGATCAATAATTAACATTCAGTGCAGTTCCTTTTGAAAACATCAACATCTCCCTACTCACTATTTGATGGATGAGGTGTATACATGTGAGAATGTTATAAACACTTTAAAATGACCGCTGCTTGAACATGATCAATACTTTTGGCAGCAGTGATTTCCTTTTTCAAAGTGACTACCGACAGTGCCATTTCAGTACCATTTCAGAGTGACAATCTTCACTCCAAGCCATTAGCAGGAGAGTGCCAGGATGCTTGGGTTGACTTTTCTTAATTCCACTACAGCAAATAGTTACTAGCAGCACCCTGCCCTTACGGGCGGCAAATCATTGTAAATTAATAATTTGATTCAATGCAATTCCCACTTCAGAAATGTGTTTATTTGAACTAAATGTATGATATCTGGCAGTTAATTTGTGGCAATTAGAAAAATTCCTCGGAAATTACCTGGAAGGTTTCTGGGAATATGTCTTGAAAATTACCTGGAATCTTACCTGGTTCAGTCACTGATCATAGTTCTTGAACACCCCTAGGTGTTTTTACAGATCCACCCAGAGAGCCAGGCCACTATAGTGTGTAGCAGCCAGCTAACTCCATATTTCCTGTGGGATCATTGCACTGGAAATTTTCTTGGAAATTCAATTGTTGAAATCAAATTTCATTCTCTCCAGTCTGGGTTGACTAATCTACCAGCTCACATTTGTTGCCTATGTTTTAGACCTAGTGCTTATTTGAGTCATTGTGAACCTTGCTTTGTTTGAATGGATTTGAGGGTTAGTTTAAAAGTTGGGGAAAACAGGGCAGCGGGCCATGAAATACAGTTGAAGTCGGAAGTTTACATACACCTTAGCCAAATACATTTAAACTCAGTTTCACAATTCCTGACATTTAATCTGCCATGACGTTGCCCTCTTTGGACACCGCGAGCACCATCCCCCTACCTCGGCCCCATCTCTCTCTGTCTCCTACAACCAGGCTGCTGTTGGTTAGAGAGGTCGTAAATTCCTGGAGGAGATTATCTCCTCATGGCCACAGTATAGAGAGAGAGTGAGTTTCATCGAGAGAACAAAGGCATTTCTTCCACCTCACAGAACTGGAGAACCAAACGACATTTATGTTCTGGAGAAGGTATAAAAGATCGGTGAAGAATCCAGCTACGAACTGGTCCGTTTGGTACAATTTTGTGAAACTCATGGGAGACAATACGGCCACATTACCATAACGCTGTTTATACAATAGCCTCAGTTATGAGGTTTACATCTAACTGTTGTATAAGATGAATGAGTGAGGATGATACTGTTTGTGAAATTGTGTAATGTGATTTTGGACTGTTAAATGAAGGAAACTCCAATTCCCTTTGGAGTTTAACTAAATCAGAGGACCGCCCATGAGCACAGTTATGGTCTGGCGTCATGGGACAGGCCCTTTTCTGCTCTTCCGAATAAAACCCCACCCGGGTTTTCTATTGCAGACCAGCTTACCTCGATAACGAGAGGGCCAAGGTTTGAGAGGAGACCAAGCTTACCTCAATTACGAGATGGCTAAAGGTTGCAGACCAGCTTACCTTGATAATGAGAGGGCCACGGTTTGAGAGGAGACCGAGCTTACCTCAATTACGAGATGGCTAAAGGGTGCGGACCAGCTTACCACGAGAGGGCCAAGGTTTGAGTAGAGACCATAAACCTGAGTATAAGCTAAGGTTTGAGTAGATGGCTGAATCTTTTAACCATACCACGTGGTTAAACTCTTAGACTATCGATACCGACAGAATAAGAACAAATCTTTGTTATTAATTACTAGTCTGCAGCTAGGAATTCGGTATCATTGAACGCGAAGACCGACAACCGCCGAAACATCTATTCTATAATGACATGAATGAATGTCACTCTGAACTATCCATTCTAACCACAACAGAGAGAGAAAGCGGACAGACTCTCCAACAGAAACAAACTTTTCAACAGAGGTCCCGACAACACACTGAGCGTAAATATATATATTGATTGCAATTGTTCCCGAATGAGTGAGCGTTCATGTGCAAAGGATTAGCATTTCAATTGTTATAATTATCACTCTGTCTAACAAGCCGCCATACCGGTTTAGCCCACTAGGGCACATCCCCCTATCATTTCTTTGTAACCATATATTGTTTGTTTGTTATGTAGTTCTGTGAGTACTTAGTTAGAAAATAAATTATTTTAAGACAATTGATGTATGGATGACTCATAGTGAAGACTGGGTTCGTGCAGATAACCAACAATTTACGACGTTTGGATTGAGATTAACGTGAGGTAAATAATAATTCATTAATTCGAAGACTAATTGATCAGATATTAAAATATCTGAAAGTTATATTAGGAAAATTATAACTTTATAATCTGAATATTTTCCTTGGTGCCCCGACTTCCTAGTTAATTACAGTTACATGATCAGTTTAATCGCGTAATAATAATTACAGAGAGTTATTTGATAAATAAGTCTTCAGTTTTAATGATGCCAAAGACACGACAATCCTAGTAAAAATTCTCTGTCTTAGGTCAGTTAGGATCACCACTTTGCACAGTCAATTTAGTGTATGTAAACTTCTGACCCAGTGGAATTGTGATACAGTGAATTATAAGTGAAATAATCTGTCTGTAAACAATTCTTGGAAAAATGACTTGTTTCATTCACAAAGTAGATGTCCTAACTGACTTGCCAAAACTATAGTTTGTTAACAAGAAATTTGTGGAGTGGTTGAAAAACGAATTTGAATGACTCCAACCTAATAGGCTGACCACACCGCTCGCGTCGCGTGCATTGCAAAATATATTTAGAAATCCGTGTTATTCAATTATTGCGCCAACGAGCGTCTGCGTTGCCAAGGGCTAAAATAGAAATCGGTTCTATTTCTGACGCAGATCGCGCTGCAAGTCCTGTCTCTCCCATCTCCTCATTGGTTTGTAGAAGCAGTTACCCACGTGCAATCTCCTCATTGGTTATACCCACGTGGGTGACTGAAGACGAACGAGGTCAGTGGCGGTAATGCACCTAATTTATGAAAGTTGCCAATCGCAATATAAAGTCAAGAGAAGAAAAAGCCTGGATGGAAGAGAGATGACTAGAAACGATTCAGTTGACCGTTTTATGTGTGGATTAATTGTCGGAGTAGAGGACCTTGGGCATTTCAGGTAAAATAACAACTCAATGTTTATATCCCAGGACAAATTAGCTAGCAACAGCAAGCTAGCTAAATAGGACAAATTAGCTAGCAAGTGCAAGCTAGCTAGCTAAATGCCATACATGTTTAATGCTTTTCGACCTGTGGGGGGACAAAATAAATTTATGCTATGATGGCGCACGATGGCGCATGCGCGCAGCCGGTTTGGTTTCCTTATGAGTGTATGTAAACTTCTGACTTCAACTGTATGTAGTTGATCCATACAGATCCATACAGTTTGGTCATCAATGTATTTATTTTTTAATTTTTTAATTTTTTAAATAAATTAATTTTTTTCTCCCCAATTTTCGTGGTATCCAATCGCTAGTAATTACTATCTTGTCTCATCGCCACAACTCTCGGGAGAGACGAAGGTCGAAAGCCACGCGTCCTCCGAAGCACAACCCAACCAAGCCACACTGCTTCTTAACACAGCGCGCCTCCAACCCGGAAGCACCAATGTGGACCAATGTCCAACCTGCCACAGGAGTCGCTGGAGCGCGATGAGACAAGGATATCCCTACCGGCCAAACCCTCCCTAACCCAGACGACGCTAGGCCAATTGTGCATCGCCCCACGGACCTCCCGGTCGCAGCCGGCTGCGACAGAGCCTGGGCGCGAACCCAGAGACTCTGGTGGCGCAGCTAGCACAGCGATGCAGTGCTCTAGACCACTGCACGACCCGGGAGTCTGGCACCAATGTTTTTAGCATAGATTTAAGATTTTGTCATTTAATAGGATCTCTATGGTTTTTACCAAAAGTATTATGATGCATACATTATGAGGAATTTACATGACATCACATAATGAAATAGAAGCAGACAGAATTATCGGTAATTCAGTGATTCTACAGGTTCCAAATTAGAATACAAAAGCACCGAATTAGGAATACTAATTTAAAGGATCTCGATGCACAAATTAACATATTACCGACACTCAAAAACACAAAAGCAAGGAAAATAAACATAGTGGAATATAAAGGGGCCATTGGCATGTAAAAGGACAGCTTGCTTCTTTCGGGCCTAAAATTAAGAACATTTGCACAAAATTATAGGAGGAGATCCTGACGCAGTTTTGTGGCTAAGAGTATTATAACACCTTTTCATTGATGGGTATAGTCAACACAGACAACAGGGATTTATAGGGATTTTTTTTCTACTATTGGTTAGAGCCTGTAAGTAAGCATTTCCCTGTAAGGTCTACTACACCTGTTGTATTCGGCACACGTGACAAATAAACTTTGATTTGATTAAATATATCAACATAGTCCTATTCAAATTTCTCTCTCAATATTTCAGTCAGAGGCTTTCAGTATTATTCATGATGTATTATTCTTTCCTGCTGAATGTAACGAACTATATCGTTGACGCAAATATAATTTTATATATATAATAACATTTGACCTTGCTAGAGCAGGTTCAGTAATCTAATGGGACGCAATTTAAATTAAGTATCTGATATCCTCAATTCAATGAATGGACCACAGGACCGGAATACAATATGACATTTTATTAAATAGTTTGGGGAATCCTTTGAGCCTTTGAGCCAGATGGTGTGATGACAGGTAGCCCTCTGCGGTGCTGCTGGCATCAAACCCCCCTGCTGGGAGAAAGGAGTTCCAGCTACGGGTCTTATAAGGTTATTATAGCTGGTGGGGAGGTAGAGTTGTCTGAAACTTTTTACAACATGGTTAAGGTTCATTCAGTGGTACTCAGTGATGTGTTGTGTTGGATTTGCCCCAAACATATCGCTTTGTATTCAGGACATAAAGATCATTTCTTTGCCACATTTTTTTGCAGTTTCACTATTGCCTTATTGCAAACAGGATTCATGTTTTGGAATATTTTATATTCTGTATAGGCTTCCTTCTTTTCACTCTGCCTATTAGTTTCTTACTGTGGAATAACTACAGTGTTGTTGATCCATTCTCAGTTTTCTCCTATCACAGCCATTCTACTCTGTAACTGTTTTAAAGTCACCATTGGCCTCATGGTGAAATCCCTGAGTGGTTTCCTTCCTCTCCAGCAACTGAGTTAGGAAGGACACCTTTTCTTTGTAGTGACTGGGTGTGTTGATACACCATTCAAAGTGTAATTAATAACTTCACAATGCTCTTTTTTTATACCCATCTACAAATAGGTGCCCTTCTTTGCAATCCATTGGAATACCCCCCTGGTCTTTGTGGTTGAATCTGTGTTTGAAATTCACTGCTCGACTGAGGGACCTAACAGTTAATGGTACAGTTGAAGTCGGAAGTTTACATACCCTTAGGTTGGAATCATTAAAACTCGTTTTTCAACCACTCCACAGATTTCTTGTTAACAAACTATTGTTTTGGCAAGTCGGTTAGGACATCTACTTTGTGCATGAAACAAGTCATTTTTCCAACAATTGTTCACAGACAGATTATTTCACTTATAACTCGCTGTGTCACAATTCCGGTTTACATACATTACGTTGACTGTACCTTTAAACAGCTTGGACAATTCCAGAAAATTATGTCATGGCTTTAGAAGCTTCGATTAGGCTAATTGACATCATTTTAATCAATTGGAGGTGTACCTGTGGATGTATTTCAAGGCCATACCTTCAAACCCAGTGCCTCCTTGCTTGACATCATGGGAAAATAGAAATAAATCAGCGAAGACCTCAGAAAAAAAATGGTAGACCTCCACAAGTCTGGTTCATCCTTGGGCGCAATCTCCAAATGACTGAAGGTACCACGTTCATCTGTACAAACAATGGTACGCAAGTATAAACACCATGGGACCACACAGCCGTCATACCGCTCAGGAAGGAGACGCGTTCTGCCTCCTAGAGATTAACGTACTTTGGTGCGAATAGTGCAAATCAGTCCCAGAACAACAGCAAAGGACCTTGTGAAGATGCTGGAGGAAGAGGTACAAAAATGTCTATATCCACAGTAAAACGAGTTCTATATCGACATAACCTGAAAGGCCGCTCAGCAAGGAAGAAGCCACTGCTCCAAAACCGCCATAAAAAAAGCCAGACTACAGTTTGCAACTGCACATGGGGACAAAGATTGTACTTTTTGGAGAAATGTCCTCTGGTCTGCTGAAACAAAAATATAACTGTTTGGGCATAATGACCATCGTTACGTTTGGAGGAAAAAGGGGGAGGCTTGCAAGCCGAGGAACACTATCCCAACCGTGAAGCACGGGGGTGGCAGCATCATGTTTTGGGGGTGTTGTGCTGCACTTGGGACTGGTGCACTTCACAAAATAGATGGCATCATAAGGGAGGAAAATTATGTGGATATATTGAAGCAACATCTCAAGACATCAGTCAGGAAGTTAAAGCTTGGTCGCAAATGGGTCTTCCAAATGGATAATGACCTCAAGCATACTTCCAAAGTTGTGGCAAAATGGCTTAAAGACAACAAAGTCAAGGTATTGGAGTGGCCATCACAAAGCCCTGACCTCAATTCTATAGAACATTTGTGGGCAGAACTTAAAAAAGCTTGTGCGAGCAAGGAGGCCTAAAAACCTGACTCAGTTGCACCAGCTCTGTCAGGAGGAATGGGCCAAAATTCACCCAACTTATTGTGGGAAGCTTTTGGAAGGCTACCTGAAACGTTTGACCCAAGTTAAACAATTTAAAGGCAATGCTACCAAATACTAATTGAGTGTATGTAAACTTCTGACCTACTGGGAATGTGATGAAAAAAATAAAAGCTGAAATAAATCATTCTCTCTACTATTAATCTGACATTTCACATTGTTAAAATAAAGTGGTGATCCTAACTGACCTAAGACAGGGAATTTTTACTAGGATTGAATGTCAGGAATTGTGAAAAACTGTGTTTAAATGTATTTGGCTAAGGTATATATAAACTTCCGACTTCAACTGTATGTGCAGGGTACAGAGATGAGGTCATGCAACATATTATGTGACTTGTTAAGCACATTTTTACTCTTGAACTTTTTAGGCGTTCCCATGACAAATGTGTTAAATATTGATTAACTAAAGACATTTTAGCTTTTCATTTTTATTAATTTGTAAAAATGTCTAAACACTTTGATTTTATGGGACATTGTGTGTAGGCCAGTGAGCCAGTGTAGGCAAACTTTTACCAGCCTGTCACATGTGCAACCAGTGGGGGAAAAAATCCTAGACCACCTTTACTCCACACACAGAGATGCATACAAAGCTCTCCCCCATCCTCCATTTGGCAAATCTGACCACAATTATATCCTCCTGATTCCTGCTTACAAGCAAAAAGTATAAAGCAAGAAGTACCAGTGACTCCCTCAATACGGAACTGGTCAGATGACGCGGATTCTACACTACAATACTGTTTTGCTAGCACAGACTGGAATATGTTCCGGGATTCATCCAATGGCATTAAGGAATACACCACCTCAGTCATTGGCTTCATCAATAAGTGCGTTGACGACGTCGTCCCCACAGTGACTGTACGTACATATCCCAATCAGAAGCCATGGATTACAGGCAACATCCGCATCGAGCTAAAGGCTAGAGCTGCCGCTTTCAAGGAGCGGGAGACTAATCTGGAGGCTTATAAGAAATCCCGCTATGCCCTCAGATGAACCATCAAACAAGCAAAGCGTCAATACAGGATTAAGACTGAATCCTACTACACCGGCTCTGATGCTCGTCGGATGTGGCAGGGCTTAAACTATTGCGGACTACAAAGGGAAACCCATATGCGTGCTGCCCAGTGACACAAGCTAAATGCCTTTTATGCTTGCTTCGAGGCAAGCAACACTGAAACATGCACGAGAGCACCAGCTGTTCTGGATGACCAGGACGTGTACTCAAAGCATGTGCGGACCAACTGTCAAGTGTCTTCACTGACATTTTCCACCTCTCCCTGACCGAGTCTGTAATACCTACATGTTTCAAGCAGACCACCATAGTCCCTGTGCCCAAGAAAGCGAAGGTTATCTGCCTAAATGATTACCGTCCCGTGGCACTCACGTCGGTAGCCATGAAGTGCTTTGAAAGGCTGGTCATGGCTCACATCAACAGCATCCTCCCGGACACCCTAGACCCACTCCAACTCTCATACCGCCCCAACAGATCCACAGATGACGCAATTGCACTCCACACCACCATTTCCACCTGGACAAAAGGAACACCTATGTGAGAATGCTATTCATCGACTACAGCTCAGTGTTCAACACCATAGTGCCCACGAAGCTCATCACTAAGCTAAGGACTCTGGGACTAAACACCTCCCGCTGCAACTGGATCCTGGACTTCCTGACGGGCCACCACCAGATGGTAAGAGCAGGCAACAATAAATGTGCCAAGCTGTCCTTAACACTGGGGCCCCTCAGGGGTGTGTACTTAGACCCCTCCTGTATTCCCTGTTCACCCACGACTGCGTGGCCAAACACAACTCCAACACCAACATTAAGTTTGCTGACGACACGAGTGGTAGGCCTGATCACCGACAACGATGAGACGGCTTATAGGGAGGAGGTCAGAGATATGGCAGTGTGGTGCCAGGACAGCAACCTCTCCCTCAATGTGAGCAAGACAAAGGAGCTGATCGTGGACTACAGGAGAAGGTGGGCCTAACAGGCACCCTTTAACATCGATGGGGATGTAGTAGAGCGGGTTGAGAGTTAAGTTCCTTGGTGTCCACATCACCAACAAACTATCATGGTCCAAACATACCAAGACAGTCGTGAAGAGGGCACAACAAAACCTTTTTCCCCTTAGGAGACTGAAAAGATTTGGCACGGGCCCCCAGATCCTCTAAAGGTTCTACAGCTGCACCATCGAGAGCATCCTGACCGGTTGCATCACCGCCTGGTATGGCAACTGCTCGGCATCTGACTGAATGGCGCTACAGAGGGTAGTGGCGGTGTCAGAGGAAAGCCCATAGAATTGTCAGAGACTCCAGTCACCCAAGTTATAGACTATTTTCTCTGCTACCGCACGGCAAGCAGTACCGGAGCGCCAAGTCTAGGACCAAAAGGCTCCTCAACAGCTTCTACCCCCAAGCCATTAGACTGCTGAACAATTCATAAAAAACTGCCACCGTACAATTTACATTGACACCCCCCCACTCTTGTACACTGCTGCTACTCGCTGTTCATTTGTTACCTATGCATAGTCACTTCGCCCCCACCTACATGTACAGATTACCTCAACTAGCCTGTACCCCTGCACACTGACTCGGTACCGGTGCCCCCTGTATATAGCCTCATTATTCTTATTCTTATTGTGTTACTTTTTATGAATACTTTTTATTTGAGCCTATTTGGTAAATGTTTTCTTCTTCTTGAACTGCACTGTTGGTTAAGGGCTTGTAAGTAAGCATTTCACGGTAAAGTCTACACTTGTTGTATTCGGCACATTTGGCAAATAAAGTTTGATTTCATTTGACACATAATATCAATTTAATCAATTTTAAATCCAGGCTGTAACACAACAAAATTTGGAAAATGTCAAGGGGTGAGAATACTTTCTGAAGGTACTACGCACATAGAGTAGGAAACGATGGGATTTCTATTATGCTTCCTGTTTTTAGTTAAAGTGAGCATTCAAACCAGCCTTACTAATTGAGATTTCGTAAACTACATTACATACATGAAAGAGATCAATGGAACACAGACCGTGGGGAATAGAAAAAGGCTGATCTAACCTAGTGGATATTTGTCAAAATTACGTCATGATGTAGGTCTATGTGTTCGAACATGCCAACAACGTGGTTACTAAATTTTGATTTGGATATGTGTTTTCGCTGCATAATATTAAGAAGTTGTCCTTCTCGGGTTTAGAATTTTATTTTGCTAAATGCTATACTGTATATAAGATGATAGCATTGGTAACAAAGATGGTAGCATTGGTAACGATGATATGAACATGTTTTGGGGATGACATCCATACCAGCATTATACTCAGATTTTGACCCCAACCTAAGTGTGATACAAACATATAAACAATAGTCCAAATGTAGACTACATTTGACGAGCGGCAATGAGGAGATTCTTGATCCATACCCCACGAGGGGACGCATGTGTGGCGTTTCCATGGCATTTCCATTGTTTTGGTCAAGTTTGATTCCTCTCTTCTGCATGTATAAGAATGCTTCCGATTCTAGAATATAAATGCTATCCATTCCAAAGCTGTTCTGAAGTCTTTAGTGACAGCGTGACTCATTGGAATGCTACAGAAAGACCTTGACCTTCATCCATTACACTCTGAATCACATACAGTCATTAGTATGCATCACAAGTACCAGGAATATAATACAGGCTAAACCAATTAATCTACTGATCTGGTGACCAGAATGGACATAATTTATGCCCTGAAAAGTAACTAAAGCAAACATGAGGGGACCAAATGTTTGTCCATTTTCTAATACCCTGTTTGGACTCAAACATGTAATTAAAAAAAAGAAAAACTGTCCAAAGTGATGCAAATATGGCAGATGGTTTGGAAAAAGATCAAGATAGTCAGTGCAATCTGGATAGAGCAGAAATCCTGATCAAAGCCCTCTTTGCAACGTCAGGTTAAGCAACAGTCACATCCATAACCCAGGACAGCTGTTTATTACGGAGGGAATTTGGTTTATGGGACAAGCACTCATATTTCATCTGGATTTATTCCTTGTCAGTTTAAAAAAAATGGATTGCACTAAATCCACTCAGTTTAGCTGCTAAATCATTTCAATTATTATGCAACTACTTCTCAGCAGAGGTCGCTTGTGACGGAGGGATTCTGAGTGTTCAGACAGATCTATCATTACAACCAACCACACCTTCAACCGACCTTCAGGTGTAATACTTAAGGCAGATAAAGACAGTACAGTATTGCCTTTCATTGCCACAGTGTCAGCCACAATTCTATTGGCATGGAGACATTTGATCTAAATCGATTACAAAGGATTGCTGTTATTTCCTATGTTTTGTGACAGTTATAGAAATCAGATTTCGTCGATAGTCTAAGTAGCTACAGCACTACCAACTCAGGATCCTCTCATCTTCTATCACTTGGTATTTGGCTGCAGGGGGGAACATTGTCTTTGTCTGGGAGCAGAAGCATCCAACAGATTACTCTAGTTGACTAGTTTGGTTTTCTCTGTGCATCTCCAGCAGACTGGTCTGGTCTACTGCCTACCCCATGGACCAACCCAAAGGGGGCCAGCCACACAGACAGACTAGACTCCAGGGCCCAGACTCACGAAACCTTCTTGAGAAGAAATTCATTTTAAGTGCCATTTTTTCCTTAACTTTATACTTAAGAAGAAACGTACAAAAGTTGCTATTCCTCAATACATTCTGCCATGTCCTGGTTGCTAAAATTCTAATAGTTCGCAGAATTTCAATTTATGTGACAAAACAAGGAAATATAGTGTAGAGAATCATTGTTTCATCTTAACCGTTGTGAAACATATTTTACATAACCATAAATATTGTATTTTCAGTTGTTTGAATCTGTTGTACAAAACCAAAAGCAAAAGACAAAAACTAAACTTAAATACTGGAAGCATAGAATTTACGCACATAGAACAGCTATACGGCTTCTTAGTCTTGCGTTCAATGAGAATGACAGATCTATAACTACATTTCTATGTGAATTTTGTCGGGTCGCCCAAAAAGTTACATATTGCAGCTTTAAGTTTCTTCATATGTTTCTGCCTAAGAAAATTGTTCTTGAAGATAAAGTTCTTGGATTTCTTCTTGGAAATGTTCAAAATTCCAAGATAGCTAAACCCTTCTCTTCAACTCAGGGGAGTGAGAAAATAAGCTCATGAAAGCTATTGAACATGTTTAATAGCTCACAAACGTCTGAAAGTTTCAGTATTGATTGTTTTAAACCCCCCCCAAAAAATGTCGACCAGTAATCTCAAAAAGAAATATGCTCTCTTAAGCGAAAAAGTAAATTTTGTGTGCACTGCATCATCACACACTGATTTGTATCTGCAACACGTCCGCAACAAGTATGTTTGGTGGAAACACACCACTGGTGGGAAAATGTGCATATTTATGCGGATTCTAGAATAGTCGCCTCTCTCTCTCTCTCTCTGTTCTCTCCCTCTCTGTTCTCTCCCTCTCTCTCTGTTCTCTCCCTCTCTCTGTTCTCTCCCTCTCTCTCCCTCCCTCATTTTCTCATTCCTTCCCTCCCCCTCCCCTCTCTATCCCTCCAACAATTTTTTTATGAGCGTTGCAAAAGCAAATACACAGGGAGATCATTCCAATTAGTGAACCGGAGGCCATCCAGCACCTTCATCTGTATTTCACAGGCCTGCTCCCAACTCTAATTACACACAAATATTCACTCTAAAGGGCCCCTTTACCAGACATCCTCATGTTCACACAAACCACAATTAAACCCAGTGAAGAATAGAAGATTAAAAGAAAGGGAGCTGGTCACCCACTCCTTTTCTAGCAATTGGTTGAAAAGTTGAGCTATCAGATCAGTATCAGAGGTATTGTTTACAGCCAAAGAAATTGGAACAATTACTCAATAAAGCTAAGAATAGGTTGGCTATTTGCTGTTAACATAATTTACTTCAAGGATGGTAAATTAGTTTAATGGGAAAATATATACAATACATAGCCAAACATTTAACTTAAAGGGGAACATGAGAAAAATACTTAAGAAGACTGCTCGTTGCAGTTTAATTGAAGTTTCTTTGGACACTCTAATAAATGGTATTATATGTATTCAAGTCAAATAAAGCAATGATACCCACTGACCTGTTGAGGATAGGTGAACTGTAGTAATATACAATAATGGTGATAAATGCAATGCAGAACATAGCAAATATGATGCAGTATGAATTACTTTCAGTGTTAATCAACAATCCTCCAGCACACAGGCTTCCCAGTCCTTTAGTCCTGTCATAATGGTATAATTACCGAATGGAACACTGTGTGTAGTGATGTCACACAGAGAGTGGTGCTGGGTCATAAATAACCATAAGGTGAACACGTAGAGAACGAGGTTAGACAGGCAGATTAATGTGAATAAAGAACCCTACGTATCAGCCATAAAAACAAGTTTGGTTTTAATAGAGCCTTTAATGCAGAGAAAGGCCCATCAATAGATATTGGCTGTAAATGCTGTGTGTGACCAAGTTGTGGAGTTACTGCTGTGCTATGTGGAAGTAAATACCTACAATGTGTCTACAATGTGTCTACAATGTGCTCCAATAACACTATGATATTAAAATAATGATCAGTTCATCCTTAAGTCTGTGGATTTCTTAGAATGTACTATATTAAAGCCTCAGATCTAACTGTGCCTTTTATTTCATCTGGAGGGCATTATTACCAGGTGAGCCTTAATTCCCTGATCGATAGCTAGCTGCTCCTATGATGCTAACAACCCGTTCATTACCCATTCACAGGCTCTGATGTTTGAGACTGTCGCTTTCTATGGGCCTCTTATTTCTACAGTCAGAATTGTAATTACATCAATGTGACATCACTAGGAAAAGCCACATGGAACACATGTAGCTACCCAGTGGACAAGACTGGTGGAAATTATGTAATTACAATCAGATTAGAACGGTATTAAACTGGTTGTTATGACATCAGCTTTGCCCACTGGGTAGTAAGTACCATGTCATCTACTTTTTCTATACAGGATCAGTGGGGTGCTTCTGAATGTCAGGATGAGAATGGATGAAGGTTTTGTCATTTGACAAGTGACTCACTTAGAAAAGGTCAGAATTGTAACAATACAATAATTACACTACTTGTAGATATAATAAAACCCAAGGAAAATATATGATGAGAGAGGACAGAACACAGAGAGAGAATCCCTCACATCCCTCAACTAATCCTATTAGGAGAGATTGCGAGGCTGATTGGGATTTTCTGAATGGATAATCTATTTCACACAACTAAATACTTCAAAGTTTGTGGAAAACACAAAATGGTCATTTTAGTCACCAGTTATAAGGGTATGATAAAAATAATCACTTGAAACTTGAAAGTGCATCTCCAGGACTCTTTGATCTATACTTCAGAGGAGAATACAAAATTCTGTCATTTCTTTCTGCTTTTCAATTACAGATTAAGAAACAATGCTTATAATAAATTTCATATATCATTTACAGAGAAAAAATATATATATATTGTTTTAAAAAATGCAGTTAAAATAAAGTTTTATCTTCCGAATCTTGTTTTAAAAGAAATGCAGTTTTATGAGCTCAATATTTCTACATAACCATTTCCATTCTGCAGTATTACATAAAAGTAAAGCCCAAGCACGAATAGGAGATCTTATTATACAACTTATGTAATACAACTAATTATAAATCAACTAAATACAATTTGAGGGCAACTCAAAGTGAACAGAGGAGAGGGAGAATCTTATCTCATGGGTAAAGCCAGAGGAATATAGATGTAGTTAATGTGGAATGAGTGTGGGGGCGGAACCCCTTCAGTACAACAGCCTAGCACAGAACAGAACAGAAACCCTCAGACGTTGCCATTAATCATAAAAGCCCAACACACTGCGTTCAGCTCACTATCTAATACAGTATAGGGCCCCATACGACAAGTTCTCAAAGGATAGCTTCTTAGTAAAGCCCAGCACATTGCTATCTACTGTATGTGACCCCGCATGACAGGCATTCAGTGTAGGTGTAACGTGATCAGTGTGCTGCTAACAGCTAAGCTTCCTCCACTGTCCGACTGCCCCATACTATAGCTTGCTATCTCAAAGGAGCCTATAACCTATGGGCAAAGCCTGGCACACTGATTTTAGCTCGCTATCTATGTGACCCCACAAGACAAGTACTTCTAAGAACCAACAACTCTAGTGATGGTCCATACCTGCATGTAAGGAAGAACATTGTAACCTACAAAAAGTAAAATGGAACTTCTATGCATGGTTGCATATGGAGTGCATAACTTACCCTGTAAAGACATGTTTTCAGGTTTACAGCAATCTAATACATTACTTAAAACACTTCTAAAACACTTTGAAACACACTGATCACAAACGAGCCTGTTTCTGGAAGGCTGCAGTGCAGACTCAAAGCAAGAGAAAGGAGGAGGAAGGGGTGAGGGGAGTAGTATGGCTTCTGACTGGAAAATCACGTGGCCCATCTTATCTCACCACCCACCCATCATTACAGAGGCTCCATTTCTGATGACATCCACCGCCCAAGGGCGCAACGCAATGCAACACTGATCAGCCTTTTAAATGCCCTTGCTGGCTGGCATGATTTTACTTTCCTGCAGACCTACAGATGAAGGATCTTAATTTGATCACTTTAGTTGCTTTGAGATTTACATAAATTCACTGAAAACCCATTACTAACACCCGGTTAAAAATAACGGTATTGCACTTTTCTTGTAGCTAACTTTTGGCTAGCTAATAGCCTAACCACCAATCAAGCTACGTTATAGACTAAACGTCCTGTTGCTGCAGGATTATATATATATATATACCTAGGTCAAATTAAGGTCCAACATCTGTATCAATAAGTGCCGTGGCAGGCCACAAATCAAAAGAAAAGCCACGACTTGTTTTCTTGCAGCTTTTCCTGGCCTTTGCTGTTGGAGCCATGTCTCCCTGCGCTTTGAAGTCAGAGCCACTGGCAATGTCTCAAGCGCTGCTGCCATCAAGCGAGCGCCTCTTCATTAAATCCTCGAGCTGCTTCTAATTACTCAGTGCAATGGAGGCGCCTGGCTAGGTAGAGAACAATGGCCATGACACAAATGCCAAACACCATGGAGGAAGATACCGACCAGTGACCACAGAAGATATAGAACGTGCTACATTTCAATAAAATTCACCAAATAATCTGTAGTGCATGATTGACATTCATTAGGAAATTGGCATCTCATAGCTATGGAGCTCATGGTTGCTTGAAGGTTGGATTACAGAAATTGCTTTTCAGACCATTCAAGTTAATATTCATGACTGCTGCTAGGTGGGCCACTATACACACAGTAGTCTGTCTAATTAATGCAAGAGAGTGATTTTACTTGCCTGATGTCAGAACCACGGCTGACTGAATGTTTCCCAGCAAGTTTGCTGAGCTTCAGCAGTGAATTCTTGGATGGATCTGAGCCTTACACCCTGAAACTCTCAGTTCCCCTGTCACCTGCACTGTCTCCCAGCCACTATTTATAACTTGTAACCATAACAACTGCTGTATTCCTTGGTTAATCTGATAGAATTCCTGTCACTATGTGTCTTTTGTTCCTGGGAGAACAAGCTCACCTTGTTACATGTTTACAGAGTGTTCTTCAGTGTTGTCAAAGAGACAACGAGAAGGAAGCAAACATTTTTAAATATAATTATACTTAATACAAGAAAAACTCTTAGCAGGATTCCACAACATTGTAATATTTTTTTTTAACACAAGCATCCTTATCAAGAGTCTTCCATGAAATCACATGTACAAACCTTCTGTAATGATGGGGTGGTGAGTCGGAAGCAGGTGTAGGTGAAACATTTTAATAAAATAACAAAACCAAGAACACAACACGAACATAAAGCAGTACACCGAGACACAAGAACAATACCAACTGGTAAGTGAACATGGGAGAGTGACATAAAGGGGAGGAAATGATGAAGGTAATGGGGTCCAGGTGGGAATCATAATGATTCCCAGGTGCGTGTAATGATGAGTGCCAGGTGTGCATAATGATGACTCCCAGGACCGGTGGTTAGTACTCTGGCGACGTTGTACACCGGAGGGGAGGAGCAGACGCCTCCCATACCCCTCCCAGTCCAGATACTGGAGCTGACCCCCACAACGTCTGACAGCGTACGCTGGGCCCCCCTTGATTTCCGGGGGGTGGGGGACAGCATCAGCTAGGGGACCAGGAACCACCAACCTGAGAAGGGAGACGTGAAAAGAGGGTGAGATACAGTAGTGACTGGGTAATTGTATCCTGTATGTCACCTCATTGACCCTCCGGAGAACCTTGAATGGCCCCACAAACCAGGGGCTCAGTTTCTTGCAGGGCAGGTGGAGTGGGATGTTCCTGGTAGAGCCAGACAAGTTCCCCAGGATGGAACCAGAGGTCTCACTGCGGTGACAGTCTGCCTGTTCCTTCTGATGGAACCATTCATCTACTACAGGAGCCGCAGTCTGGCCCAGGGTCCACGGGCCGGCTGGAAACCCAAAACCCACTGGAAAGGGATCAACCCAGTGGAGGAGTGAGGTAGAGAGTTCTGGGCGTACTCTGCCCAAGGAAGGAAACGTGCCCACTCACCCTGCCGGTCCTGACAGTGACTCCTCCGAAACCTCCCTAGCTCCTGATTCATCCTCTCCACCTGCTCGTTAGACTGAGGCCGATAACCAGATGGGAGGCTAACCGTGACGCCGAGCTTCTCCAAGGCGGCCCTCCATACTCGGGATGTGAATTGGGGGCCACGGACTGAGACGATGTCCTCCGAAAGGCCATAATGCTGGAAGACCTGCTGGAAGAGTGCCTCAGTGACCTGGAGAGCAGTGGGAAGAATCGATATGTCTTGGAAAATATATCCACTACCACCAGAATGGTGGTGAAAGCATCAGAAGGGGGAAGATCAGTAACAAAGTCAATGGATAGATGGTACTAAGGTTGCTGAGGCACGGGAAGTGGCAGGAGCTTCCCTGCTGGAGCATTCTGGGGGGCACAGACACAGAACAGGAGTTGACATACCGCACCAAGGTGGGCCACCAGTATTTCTCAGTGAGGGAATGGATGGTGCGAGAAATACCTGGATGTCCAGTGACGACAGCTGTGTGTGCCCAGGTCAGTATCCAATCCCTTATCCCTGTGAGAACGTAGATGTGCATGGGAGGACAATTCCGGGGTGCAGGCTCCCTCTCTAGAACATGGCGGATGTCCGCATCTACGTCCCAAACCACTGGACCCACAACTCGGGAGGATGGGATTATGGGTGCCCTTTGGATAGGAGCCTCTCCCGAATCATAGATACAGGGCATCGGCCTTGATGTTCTTAGAACCTGGGTGATAGGTCAGCGTGAAGTCGAACCTGGTGAAGAAGAGGGCCCAACTGGCTTGGAGCGGATTCAGTCTCCTCGCTGTCTGTATGTACTCAAGGCTCTGATGGTCGGTGAGAATGATGAATGGTTCCTTTGCACCCTCCAGCCAGTGTCTCCACTCCTTTAATGCCAACTTCACCGCCAAGAGCTCCCCGATGTCGTAATTCCTCTCTGCAGGGGACAGTTTCTCGGAGAAGAAAGCACAAGGATACAATTTTAGTGGGTCCCCCTGTCTTTGTGTCAAAACTGCCCCCACACCCACCTCCGATGCGTCTACCTCAACAACAAAAGGTAGCGTGGAATCTGGGTGTTTTAGCAAGGGGGCGGAGATGAAACGCCCCTTGAGGAGACAAAAGGCCTCGTCGCCTGCTGGAGACCAAACCAACCTATGAGGTCCACCCGTGAGGAGGGAGGTGAGAGGGGCGGCGGCGAAGGCACTGAAGTTCCTGATGAAGCTGTAAAATTTGGCAAACCCCAAAAATTGTTGTAACCCAATGATGGTGGTTGGGACGGGCCATGACCTTACCGCATCTACCTTCTTGTCCTCCATCCTCACTCCCTGCGGGCTGATTTGGTAGCCCAAGAAGGAGACAGCCCTCTGGTGGAATTGACACTTCTCCGCTTTGACGAACAGATGGTTAGCCAAGAGGCGTTCCAGGACTGTTCGAACGTGAGTGATGTTATCCTCCAGGTTGGTCGAGAAGATCAGGATGTCATCAATGTATACAATCACCTGACGTCCGAGCATGTCCTTGTACACCTCAAACACTGACGGAGCATTGGCTAAGCCAAAGGACATAAGCAAGTACTCGTAGTGACCAGACATCGTGCTGAACGCTGTCTTCCACTCATCCCCCTCCCGGATGTGAATGAGACTGTAGGCACTCCGCAGGTCCAGTTTGGTGAAGAACAGGGCCCAGCAGAGCTGCTCGATGGCATCAGTGGGAGAGGGTACCGATACTTTGTGGTGATGTCGTTGAGTCCACGGTAATCGATACAAGGGTGTAATCCTCCCTCCTTCTTGGCCACGAAGAAGAAACCAGCTGACGCAGGGGACGTGGACCTGCGGATGAAACCCTGTTGGAGCGCCTCTTGAATGTAGTCCTCCATGGCCTGGGTCTCAGCCACCGACAGAGAGTAGATGCATCTGCGGGGAGGTGTAGCACCGGAAAACAGGTCAATGGTCAGTCCCAGGGGCAATGAGGAGGGAGACAGGTAGCGCGATCTTGGAAAATACCTCCCTTAGTTCCTGATATTCCTCCGGGATATTGGGCTGGAGGGCAACCACAGGAGTCTCAACCGACGTGGAACCACAGGGGACAGGAAAGCAGGTCTTCTGGCATTCAGGTGACCAGACGATGATTCTCATCCTTGACCATGAGATGGTAGGGTTATGTCGCTGAAGCCAAGGTAGACAGAGGATGATCTTGTGAACTGGTGCACTGGTGATGAAGAAGGGGATGTTTTACTGGTGATTGGGCTCCACGGTGAGGATGAGTGGTTGGGTGATGTGCGTGATGGTTCTGGATCCTACAGGCCGACAGTCGAGACCTTGAACAGGGAAAGGAGAGGAGAGCGGGTAGGTAGTGATATTGAGAGAGGAAGCAAGGGTCTGATTCCGGCACAGGAATCCACTAAAGCTGTAGACACTGGGCATGAGGGACAGTCAGCCAGAATGATGGGTACTAAAAATAGTCTAACAGGAAGAGCAGTAGCATGGTCCAGGGGATATAACATCACGTGACCATCCCTCTGCTCTAGTGTATCCCGGATTCTGAAGTAACGGACACTGCTGGCGCTTGTGCCCTCCCTGGCCACAGTACAGACAGAGCCCCAGCTGTATCCGTCTGCGTCGTTCTGCCGCGGGAAGGCGTGTGACACCTACCTCCATGGGTTCAGGCTCTGATCTTGAACACTCGCCGAAGGAGGGAGAGAAGCGATGGAGATGCCGACGCTCCCGGAGGAGGTTATCCAGACGGATGGACATCGCAATGTGTGCGTCCAGGGTGAGGTTGTCATCTCGGCAAGCCAGTTCCATCTGGACCTGCTCGCGCAGACCTCTTCTAAATAATGTGCTGAGATCATTCCATCCACTAGAAGCTGCTACTGTCCGGAAGGTAAGCGCAATCTCAGCATCCATCTGATTCCCCTGCTTGAGCTGAAGCAGATGCTCACCTCCCTCTCTGCCCTCCGCAGGATGATCGAAAATACATTTAAACAGAGCCATGAACCCCTCATAAGACTCAAGCTCCTCCTCTCCTCTCTCCCAGATGGCCGTAGCCAATTCCAATGCCCGCCCAGTCAACAGAGAAATAATCGTGGCAACCTTAGAACTCTCGGTGGTGAGAGCTCCCATCTGATGTGCGGAATAGAGGGAGCACTGAAGGAGGAAGCCACGGCATTTGGATGGTGTCCCGTCATATTTCTCCAGGAGGGATAGATGGGCATCGCTGACCTGCGCGGGTTGCTGAATGGGCTGGTGTGCTGACTCGTTGGGTAGACTGGCTCTAGAATATCCTCCGCTGTTGAGATGTTGTAGACTGCGGAGAATTTCTTCCATGGCCGTCCCCAGTTGAGCCAGCTGATCATGGTGTTGATGAAGGTCACCTTGTTCATTGATCATCTGGGAGATATCCAGTTGTCCTGCTGCTTCCATATTTTGAGTTGGTATTCTGTAATGATGGGGCAGTGAGTCGGAAGCAGGTGAAACGGTTTAATAAAACAGCAAAACCAAGAACAGGCCATGAACATAAGGCAGTATGCCGATACACAAGAACAATACAAACTGTTGAGTGAACATGGGAGAGTGACATATAAAGGGGTGGAAATTATGAAGGTAATGGAGTCCAAGTGTGAATCATAATAATTCACAGGTGCTCGTAACGATGAGTGCCAGGTGTGTGTAATGATGACTCCCAGGACTGGTGGTTATTATTCTGGCGATGTCGTAGGAGCAGACGTGACACCTTCAGTAGAAAGATTTTTATTCTGCACGATGAATAAAACAACTGGGCTATAGGGTGGATGGGAAAGTAATAGTAGAATGCACAATTTTCCATTTTGAAATTTGTAGTACATGTGCAGTTTTCCTCTTCTTATGTCAGTCACTGAAATACCTTAGTTTGAACTATTAATAACCGGTCATACATTTCCTGTAGATCAACTATCCTATGTCAGCTAACGTTTTTTAGCTAGGTAAGTACAGATGTAGGATCTTAATTTGATCACCCTGTTGCAGGATGCAGGAAATGTAAAACTTGTAGTGTTTAAAAAGGCTTCTGAAGTTTGTCATTTACACTTTGAACTTTCAGACTTGAATGTATCAATGCCTACAAAAATGTAAATTAATTATTATCCACATTTCCTGTTGCACCAGGATTATTGTCCTGCTGTAGCAAACTGGCTCAAATTAAGATCCTACATGTGTAAATTAACTAGCTATCTAAACCTTGTAGTTCGCACGGACAGATTTGTTTTTATTTTTTTAACTAGGCAAGTCAAATAAATTCTTATTTACAATGACAGCCTAAGAACAGTTGGTTAACTGCCTTGTTCAGGGGCAGAACGACAGATTTTTACCTTGTCAGCTCGGGGACTCGATCTAGCAACCTTTCCGGTTACTGGCCCAACGCTGTAACCACTAGGCTACCTGTCGCCCCGATTATGTGACCAGGTGTTTTTATTTTGTTGTAATGTTCAAGAGCATGTTGTGTCTCAAACGATGGCGGGCAAAACACATAAACCTCAGAAGAACAGAGTCTAAGCTATAACATATGAGAATATGCAAAAACTCTGAGTACACGTTTTTAGATAATTTACGTTTTTTTTTACTAAAGAACATTTCAATAAATTATTAAATAGTTTGACAATCCTGTTTGTAAGCTTTAAATGATATGTTTCCAGTATTGAAGACATGGATGTCTCATGGTATGGTGGAGTATGCAAAATTGAGCACCTTTATCTCTTGAATGTTTTGGCATTCAGGTCCAAAAAGTCCCTTTCTGAGCACTTCTACAATGGGTAAATATGTCTGAAAGGTTTTGTTCAAATTGAACGGGGTGCTGTCAAAAAGTGGTTGAATTCAAATGGATTTACTCTCCTATCTGGAGTAGGGCCAATAGGCTTACAGCTGACAAGGGGTTACGGCATTGTTTGACACCTTCCAGACTCCATCTCCATCTCCCATCCCAACTTTCTTTAGTGAGGCCTACAGTAATTGCTCTCTGAGGAACCAATCCTCTGGTCACACTTCCCTGAACTTGACCTAAAGCATACTGGGGTAAAGATCCTACACTTCCTTGTCCAATCACACAGCCTCATTCCAACTTGGTTCTGATCTGATATTTGCACAAAGCAGAAGGAGTGTTAATCCTTCAGTGGGGAGTTTAGGGACCAAAACAATTTATTCTCCAGCCAATGAGATTGATCAAATCTAAATGAACAAATACAATATATATTTGTGTTACAACAGAGCGGGATGAAAAATTATTATCAAAATCCTATTATTTATATATTTTCTCTTGACCTTGTTAAAATACAATTTGGAGCGCATTAAAAGATTGACGAGATGAGTCACATACGAGTGCTTAGTAGAAAGACATGGTAGAGCATAATGGTCCATTGAGAGTGAAGGACATGAGGATGATGTCCTGAAAATAACTTTCCAATCCCTTTCAATGGCTTTCCAATATTGTGTGACTTTTTCAAAAGTACTCTTACAGAGTCTTGTGTCCAAACATCCTGTTTTCTTCCTTAATAATGAACTAGCACGCAATGTCAAATGAATATTTATTTGTATTTATTTGTATTTCCGAAAGCTATTGCCTGGGAAGGAGAGACCAATGTGAGTTATTCATTAACGTACACACGCTTTGTCCTTCCATCTCCCTGGTGATCTAAACAGCAGTGGACAACTTTCACTAAATTCACAAGGCTTTTATTTAATAAGAGAAAAAATCCCTCCAAGGCCACCTGGGCTGTCCAGCCGAGGGGAAGAGGAGAGAGGATAGCTCTATGGTGGGTTAGCCTCTCTACCCTTAGGCATGGCGAAAGGAGAGAGGATAGCTCTATGGTGGGTTAGCTTCTCTACCCTTAGGCATGGAGAAAGGAGAGAGGATAGCTCTATGGTGAGTTAGCCTCTACCTTTAGGCATGGAGAAAGGAGAGAGGATAGCTCTATGGTGGGTTAGCCTCTCTACCCGTAGGAATGGAGAAAGGAGAGAGGATAGCTCTATGGTGAGTTAGCCTCTACCCTTAGGCATGGAGAAAAGAGAGAGGATTGCTCTATGGTAGGTCAGCCTCTCTCTCTCTCTCTACCTCCAGGCTCATGCTGCCTCCCTAACTGGAGATCTGACACCTGTCCTTTCTTTGAGACAGAAGTGGTCTAACAGCAGTAGTATGAGAGAGAGACCTATTCTACTTTTTTTTTTAAAAAGCTCTGCCTCTTTCTCCCCTTTTTCTTACATTCTAGTATTTATCACTGGTATGAATAAGCACAGGGGTACTTGTGCTGCAGTTTAGCTTCTCAGTGAAAGCAAAACCAAAATCTATTAAGTGTAACTTTTAGTAATAAAAGACCAGAATAGCAGGGTTGTTTTCCCCTCAGAGAGAATCAAAATAACAATTTTAATCCTGAAATATTCTTTTTTTAAACTCTAAGCTTAAAACCCAGATATTTGTCTGTATACCAGTATTAAGGTTAGTATAGTTCTTTGATACAAAACATATACTCATCTCATATGTATATACTGTACTCTATACCATCTACTGCATCTTGCCTATGCCGTTCGGCCATCACTCATTCATATATTTTTATGTACATATTCTTATTCATTCCTTCACACTTGTGTGTATAAGGTAGTTGTTGTGAAATTGTTAGGTTAGATTACTTGTTAGATATTACTGCATGGTCGGAACTAGAAGCACAAGCATTTCGCTACACTCGCATTAACATCTGCTAACCATGTGTATGTGACAAATAAAATTGGATTGATTTGATTGATTGATTGACTAAGTCCCAACATTGAGTAAATCAAGTCGTCTTTTTGGCATCTTATCTGCTAGCACTGTGAGTACCTGAGGAAAAGTGAATGATACAATTAATTAAATGAAAAAAGTTGATAAAGTCATCTTAAAAGTTAATCAACCTCACAATTAAAAAGTTTCAGACAACATCACTAAAAACTTTAAAAAACTAAACTGCTTAGCTAGCTGACAAAAAGCAACAGAATCTTCCCCCGTAGTTTGTACTGCAATGAGAGTGCTCAACTCTTCTCCTATCTTCATTGTCTTTCAGCTCCAGCTCTTCTGCCCTCCACCTCCCATCATGCATCTCTTCCTACGCCCCCAGGCTGCCTCCTGACCGTGATCACCAACCTCATGACATCCCTCCCTGAGCCAGACCCTGACACACATCATCACCCTACTGCCACCACACACACCACAGAGGAGCTGTTCTCTATTACTGTGTCCCCTACACGCCATTCACCTCTTCCGAAATCACTGTTCTGTGGAGAGATAAATACACCAGAGGAGTTTGGTGGGAGGAGCTATAGGAGTACAAACTCATTGTAATGGATAGAATAAATGGAACAGAGTCAAACATGTGCTTTCCATATGTTTGATGTGTTTTATACCGTTCCATTTATTCCATTCCAGCCATTACAATGCCACTGCATAGATACTGCAAGGTGGGTTTGATTTGAAGATGGATAACATGTCACTAATCAAACTCAAACTTCAGGCAAGGACACCAGCACTGTCTACACAGGGGAAATCCAATTTAGGGGTAATAGTTATTCAAAACCATCCTTCATAACAGAACTGAAATAAATAATTACTTTCAAAATAATTTGCAGCATTGTTGGCTGTTAAGAGCCTCTGGCTCACTGCAACAAAACTCAATTAATAAAATTGCTCAGTAATCCTGACAGATTGAATCCCAATGGATAGTACACCTCCCGCCACTCCCCACCATGCAACAACTATGTTAAAACATATTCATTCATTACTTACAATGAATACTTTATTATCGTGTTAATTAATTAATTACAGTATCTAGGCCTCTATAAAAAGGTTTTCAAAATTGCAGAGAATGCTCTTTGTTTGTCGATGATGCAGAAATATTGCAATCATTATCCTTGTGGAGGATTCTATAGGCTACTTCTGTAACATTAGCCTGTGAATGCAGCAGTGGACTCTGCAATAACTCCAGAGGTTTTTGTGTAGAAGGTGGAGGCCAGATGGGGTGGGGGAGGAGGTATGTGAGAGTGGGTGATGGTGTGTGGACACTGTGAGTGTTGGGTCACTGGCTCTTTCCCTCTGTCACTGAGCATTCCTCAGTGATAGAGCCTTGCGTAACCTCTCTGCCAGCCCTGCAGCCAAAGCAGTCTTGCCTTGATGTGTTCAGACACAATACCTCCTCCTTCTCCACTACCTGCACCTGTTCTGTCAGATCCTCTCTCCGTACTGATTAGTGCACAGACATTAGAGAAGCATCCCCCATGTAAAGTGAATATGATGATGTCATGGAGGCTGAGAGTGAGACTGATGAGAGGACTAGGATGATAGGAGTACCGTCAGCAGAGCCAGTGTCTCATATAAACATCACAGACCCTCAAGCCAAAGTACTCAGGAGAAGCTGTTGCTGTCCCCAGCCAGACCAAACAGTGGACAGGTAGATGGGCATTGTGCTAGGAAAGGGATTTGGTCACAGGAACAATCATATTTTTACATACTCCAGCACACACACCCACACACACAGCCCAAGCTTTCCTTTCCCCAGACTGACTGGAATCTTCAAGAATAATGTCAGAAAGAAAAGCAGGTCAGTCTCACAGCAGTGAGATGAGACTGAGTGGTCTGGTCAGCAGGGCAGTCAGACAGGATACTTATACAACTATGTACTATAAACTACCATTTGTGTTTTGCAGCAGCTCAAACTCAGTCCAGGGTTGCGTCAAAAATGGTACATTGTTCCTTATATAGTGTACTACTTTTGACAAGGGTCCATAGCACTATATAGGGAATAGGGTGCCATTTCGGACACAGTCCTGGCATTTCTATCTCTTTTCCTTTGACAGCGTCCAGAGTCTGAAGAATCCCATCGATGGAACACAAAGCACCACGGCTTATCTCAGTTTGCTTTTAGGGGCCAAATAGATTTCAGTGAACTGGTGTAGGGATGGGCAGTAGGGAGGGAAGTATGATGTCTTATCAGCAGTGCTGTGAATGTAATTCAGCCAGAGGAACACACCTTGATAGATCAGGAACATACTGGTTTACCATCACTTTTAAGGGCAGACAGTACAGTACAGTGCCAAGGCCAAACCCTCTGGCCAAACGATTTATTTGCTTAACAGTGTATTGTCACACTAAGATGTGTTTAAAGTATTGTATTTCACACGACATGGTACTGTACACACAGTGACATATAGAGACAACATGTATTCTCACCTCTTCATTTCATATTCTTTCTGTCCATGTCTCACATGCTTCATTATCTGAAGAGAAATGACAAAAGCACTTTATTTTGTCTGTGTGTGTGAAACATTGTAGAGAACTACTTGTTGTTCTCTTTAAAGTAATTGCTGTTGTGGCTAAAGGCTAATCGTGCATATTCTCTATTCACTGTTGTAATTCATCCATCCTATACTGTGAGAGGTGAGGGCAGTTGTGGGAGTGTTTCATTCTGGATTGGAAAATGAGGTGCAATAGCCTGCAAATGACATGCTATTGAGTCCTTGTGATAAGATAAGTGTTATCATCTACTCAAGTCCCAAAAAACTCACTGTCTGACAGAAAGGAAAATGATGCTTCAGGGACAAGGCGGATTATTCACAATTGCAGGCGATTTGAACAGTTAATAGCCACTTATTCAAACTCATAGATTAAGCGTTTTAGCCAAGATAATAGCAAGTTATAATAGGAAGTGTAGGTCAAGATAACACTTGGTATGATGTGGCAGTGCAATGTTACTGCTGTACAACTGGTATAGTTAGTTCTCAGGTGTTTTACCTTCCAAATGGGAGAAATAAATGTGACTCCATATACTCTATTTGCCAGGGACTAGACAAAATACTACAGGCCTGTACCGTAGAGACTGTCAAGACCAATACTATGTATGCCATTCTAACTCAAGCCCTCAAGACATCATGAGGAACGAAGACTAACACAAATTACCGATGTGTATTTGTAGTCTCAGTAGACACGAAATTCAATATCAGCTCAATTGTTTTATTTCATTTGAAAGTTGGAAATGTTGTGTTGTCCCCTCTGACATAGTCTGCAGTGTAACACAGCTAAAAGGTTACAGTGTTTCAGTTCAATAGAAACATGTTTCACTAAATGCCTCAGTCGGGTAGCAGAAAGAAACACTAGCCATGCACATGCACAGAACAAGAGAACAAATCTGCAGTTAACGTACTCAGGGTTATGCTTTGGAAAACTATAACACATTGTAGCGATCCGCACAGACAGCTGTGTGTTATGCGTTATGCTGTTCGTTGGTTGTGTTGTACTTACCAGTACCCAGTGTTCGCAGGGTCCGACATGCCAGTCAACCTGCTATCTGCCAACCACAGGAATGCCATGTTTAGCCATTGTTCTCTCTCTTACGTCTGGTCTTCACAAGAGAATGTCACGGTTGTTTTATAGGGGTATCCTTCATTTATTTGGCATGGGCCAAACAGTAGCCTGTGTGGAGTTGAGTTAATAAACCATGAATTCGTAAACTCAACCCTCTGTCTGGACAATTGTTCCTTTATGATCTAGCCACGTCATTACAGTATGTTTCTTAGTGGACATTTTCAGATAGTACCTCTCTGCTTCACTCTGTTTTCTTCCATGTCGTGCTGAACACAACCTATCTGTGATATGGTACTGTAATAATCTAGGGCAAGCACTGCAATGATCTGGAAAAGGCCTGTTTTATTTGGCCGTCTGACACAGCCAGCAAGATCCACAACATTGAAGGACCAGCCTCTGGAGAAACTCTTGATTTCAATTTGAGCCGGGGCCACGGAACGAGGACATCACATCATAGAGCAGGGAGTCAGGGAGGGACGTGACCAGAGGCGTCAAAGAGGCTCAGGTGCTGGGAACAGAAATTTAATGACGTCCCAGGAGGAAGACAGTGCTCAGGAAGGCTGACCCTGTGAAGTCTAACTGAAGCCAGTCACCTTGGCAGAGCAGGCAGAGCAGAGAAGCATACTAGTACATGCAAATGTGTTTTCTTCCACCCTACTCACACTTTGACATTTTCATCCCAGGAAATGATTTGCCTCATTAAACAGTTATGCCAGTGAAGGAAGGAAGTTTATTGCTTAATTATACACAAAAAAAGTTTGGCTGCCTTCAGATGTCCAAAAGGATAAAAGACAGGGAAGATTATACAAAGAAAACTATAACATTATTTTTTTAAATTATGCTGACATGCGGCAGTGCTCTTACCATTGAGCTGTAGTAGCTTCTTCTATGATGACAAATTACATCATCAGAGCGAGTAGTGGAATGGGAAAACAACAGTGAAGGACACTGCAGCCAAACATGTCACCGAATCCTCCTAGCTCCATCCATATTGACTTAGTGCAAGAGCTCCAAGTGGAAGTGGGACGACATCACATCTGGATCCTGTTATAATACACTACATCAAGTTAATACAGTGTCAGTATTCCCCAGCCCAGAGCCTTTAACATCTTTCTGCACACCGCCCTATCATCAAGCAGGACCAAGGATCAAACGGCTGCACAGCTCTCCTCTAGTCAGATTGATAAGACTGGGGAGGCCTTGGGACAGAGCGCACATCTTCATCCCTCAGCTGGAGACAGAATATAGGGTCTCCAGAGTAAAACATCCTCCCTGTTGGCCAATAGATGGGACATCAGTGCATTTTGTTACACTGTTCAATTAGCTCAGTTAAAATCTATTTCAACAGTGGTATCTTGGTTTCACCTGCATAACCTGCATGGTAGATACACTGAATGTCCAAATGCTGTATGTCATGTGAATAGTAAAAGAAGACCTGTGCCTTTCCTTCTTTAAAAAAATCATATTGCTCTGTTACACATTGTTTTAACATTCATGACTAGAAAAGTAATATACAATCATTCACATCGCATTCCAAGACTATAACAGTATAATTAATATTACAGTATAGGGACAAGGGAGCTGATTAACTGCTTCCGGTTAGTTATATTTAGTTGTTTAGTTGCATTTAGTTGCATTTAGAACATATTCATAGGCTGAATGCTGCACCTCAGAAGATCCTGACATCCCATTTCCAAAATGCACAGATCACCTCCCTTTGAAAATGAGATCAGACAGAATCTGGAGCTCCTTCTCCCCCTGTGGCAGGTATGTCTGTCTGTCCTGCAGGATTTTACCTCTTTATGGGCTTCACTGGAAATCCGGTTAGTGTATCGCAGGACCTCCAGCTCCATGTCAGTCTTAGTCAGCCGGCTGCAGGAAGAGAAGGAACAAGGAGTCAAGGGCCTCTTCTCTATCTTCATTAGATTAGATCAACTGCTTAACGTTAGCATGCTGAATTTATTATACACCTGTTTATTGAAGTTTCACCTCAACATCGACATAGATTTACTTCCAATGCTGTGAACAGATGAGCTTTCGTATCACTTTTTCTATCACAGCCCCCACTCTAACACATACACCACACACACACACACACACACACACACACACACACACACACACACACACACACACACACACACACACACACACACACACACACACACACACACACACACACACACACACACACACACACACACACACACACACACACATACACATACACATACACATACACACACACACACACACACACACACAAACATGCGCACAGGGAAATCAGCTTCTTACCATCTTGTTAGTGAGGTGTTTTTCTGATTCTATTCTTGGTCATGGTTTCTACCACCATTTATGTCTTAATGATTCTCTTCATATTAGAGATGCAGTCACCACCTCAGATGACTCAGAGTGAAACGGCCACAGTAGACTAATAAGACTTTACAAAAATAGTTCCACATAAGAAAATAAGCAGTAACCAATGGTTACGGGTGGATATTCTACAGAGCACTGTGACAGAACTATTCTAATGGGGTGTTACATTTCATGTCCTTAATCAACCCTTCAAACTAATACACATCATACTGGTCAATATGCATTAATTCAAAAAGGCCTGGTTACACAAAAACTGTCATGCCTAAAAATATGATTTCTATCATTCCCCCTAGGAGACGTGCCTGAATGGTGATTTAGCTCATTTGAGAAAATGTCAGTTCATCAGGACGGTAAGGCCCTTGAACTCTCTTTGGTAATAAGCAAGGAGAGAAAGAAATGGAAAGTTTGCAGCAGAGAGGAGTGTAGCCATAATGAACCGTCTTCCTATAGAGGTAAAGGTCTGAGCCTAATGCCAGGGGCAGCCAGACAAGCACGAAGACCATTACAGCTGAGAAGGCTGGCTTAGGGCTCTGCCTGGAAGGCCAAAAACAGCCCAGGGAAAAGCACTGCTTCTGACAGCATAAACACAATTACCTCAGGAGGCTGATGCTGCAATAGCTGCTGTCTCACTGGTGGGTCTGAGAGTAAAGATGCTCTAGAACTAACACTATGTTTTTATTGACTTAAACTATAGTGGTTATAAAAAAGGTGACATTTAAATTTCATTTTGGTTAATGAAATTACAACAGAGAGACATTTGTTATTTGTCACATGCACCGAATACCGAACAGGTGTGGACCTTACCGTGAAATGCTTACTTACAAGCTCTTAACCAAAGAAGCAGTTCAAGAAATAGAGTTAAGAAACGATTTACTAAATAAACTAAAGTAAAAAATAAAATAAAAAGTAACAATATAATTGCATAACAATAATGAGGCTATGTACAGGGGGTACCGGTACCGAGTCAATGTACGAGGGTACAGGTTAGTCGAGGTAATTTGTACATGTAGGTAGGGCACCGACAGAGATGCGCCGACACTTCCGGCACCGACAGAGATGGCCGCCTCCTAGGAAACTATGCAGTATTTTGTTTTTTTACGTGTTATTTCTTACGTTGGTACCCCAGGTAATCTTAGGTTTCATTACGTGCAGTCGGGAGGAACTACTGAATATAAGAGCAACGTCAACTCACCATCATTACGACCAGGAATATGACTCTCCCGAAGCGGATCCTGTGTTTTGCCTTCCACCCAGAACAATGGATCTGATCCCAGCTGGCGACCCTAAACAACGACGCAGTAAAAGGGGCAAACGAAGCAGTCTTCTGGTCAGGCTCCGGAGACGCGCACATCGCGCTACACTCCCTAGCATACTACTCGCCAATGTCCAGTCTCTTAACAACAAGGTTGATGAAATCCGAGCAAGGGTAGCATTCCAGAGAGACATCAGAGACTGTAACGTTCTTTGCTTCACGGAAACATGGCTCACTCGAGAGACGCTAACGGAGTCTGTGCAGCCAGCTGGTTTCTTCACGCATCGCGCCGACAGAAACAAGCATCTTTCTGGTAAGAAGAGGGGCGGGAGGGGTATGCCTTATAATTAACGAGACGTGGTGTGATCATAACAACATACAGGAACTCAAGTCCTTCTGTTCACCTGACTTAGAATTCCTCACAATGTCGACCGCATTATCTTTCAAGGGAATTCTCTTCGATTATAATCACAGCCGTATATATTCCCCCCCAGGCAGACACATCGATGGCCCTGAACGAACTTTATCTGACTCTATGTAAACTGGAAACCACACATCCCGAGGCTGCATTCATTGTAGCTGGGGATTTTAACAAAGCTAATCTGAAAACAAGACTCCCTAAATTCTATCAGCATATCGATTGTGCTACCAGGGCTGGTAAAACCCTGGATCATTGTTATTCTAACTTCCGCGATGCATATAAGGCCGTCCCCCGCCCTCCTTTCGGAAAAGCTGACCACGACTCCATTCTGTTGCTTGCAGCCTACAGACAGAAACTAAAACAAGAAGCTCCCGAGCTCAGGTCTGTCCAACGCTGGTCCGACAAATCTGATTCTGTCACGTTCCTGACCTATTTCTGTTAGTTTGTTGTATGTGTTAGTTGGTCAGGACGTGAGTTTAGGTGGGCATTCTATGTTGTCTGTTTCTATGTTGGTTTAGGGTTGCCTGGTATGGCTCTTAATTAGAGGCAGGTGTTTGGCGTTCCTCTAATTGAGAGTCATATTTAGGTAGGTTGTTTCACAGTGTTCGTTGTGGGTGGTTGTCTCCTGTGTCAGTGTTTGTCGCACCATACGGGACTGTTTTTGTGTAGTCTATTTTTCCCTATTCGTGCGTTCTTCGTGTTTATGTAAGTTCGTCGTCCAGGTCTGTCTACTCCGTTTGTTGTTTTGTTAGTTATAGTGAAGTTCGTGTTTTTTTGTCTTTTCTGTAAATAAATAATGTCAACTTCAGAAGCTGCGTTTTGGTTCAATCCGTCCTCCTCCTCTTCGGATGAAGAGGAAGAGGACTACCGTTACAGAACCACCCACCTTCAATCCAGAACCAAGCAGCGCAAGTTTAAGCAGCGGCCAAGAAATCAGGACTCATGGACTTGGGAAGAAGTATTGGAGGGAAAAGGACACTGGGCGCACATTGGGGAATATCGCAGCGCTCGTGAGGAGATGGAAGCAGCGCGAGCCCAGGAGCGGTGGTATGAGGAGGCAGCAAAGAGACGTGGCTGGAAACAGGAGAATGAAGCTCAAAACCGGATTTACGAAGGTACGCGGCTAGCGAGGAAGCACGATAAGAAACCCCAAAAATTTCTTGGGGGGGGGGGGGGGGGCTAAGAGGTAGTGGGCTAAGGGCAGGTAGGAGACCTGCGCCCACTTACCAGGCTAACCGTGGAGAGCGGGAGTACGGGCAGACACCGTGTTACGCAGTAGAGCGCACGGTGTCTCCTGTACGTGTGCATAGCCCAGTGCGGGTTATTCCACCTCCCCGCACTGGTAGGGCTAGATTGAGCATTGAGCCAAGTGCCATGAAGCCGGCTCTACATATCTGGCTACCAGTAAGTCTCCTTGGGCCGGCTTACATGGCACCAGCTTTACGCATGGTGTCCCCGGTTCGCCTACATAGCCCGGTGCGGGTTATTCCACCTCTCCGCACTGGGCGGGCGACGGGGAGCATTCAACCAGGTAAGGTTGGGCAGGCTCGGTGCTCAAGGGAGCCAGTACGCCTGCACGATCCGGTATTTCCGGCGCTACCTCCCCGCCCCAGCCCAGTACCACCAGTGCCTACACCACGCACCAGGCTTCCAGTGCGTTTCCAGAGCCCTGTTCCTCCTCCACGCACTCTCTCTATGGTGCGTGTCTCCAGTCCAGTGCCTCCAGTTCCGGCACCACGCACTGAGCTACCTGTGCGTCTCCAGAGCCCTGTACACACTGTTCCTTCTCCCCGTACTCGTCCTGATGTGCGTGCACTCAGCCCGGTGCCACCAGTGCCGGTACCACGCACCAGACAAATAGTACGTTTTGAGAGTCCAGTGTGCCCTGTCCCTGCTCCCCGCACTAGGCTTGAAGTGCGTGTATCCAGTCCGGTGCCTCCAGTTCCGGCACCACGCACCAGGCCTACAGTGCGTCTCAGCCGGCCAGAGTCTGCCGTCTGCCCAACGGCGCCTGGACTGTCTGTCTGCCAAGCGCCGCATGAACTGCTCGTCTGTATTGAGCCTTCAAAGCCGCCCGTCTGCATTGAGCCTGCAAAGCCGCCCGTCTGCCATGAGCCTACAGAGCCTTCCGCCAGACTGGAGCCGCTAGAGCCTTCCGTCAGACAGGAGCCGCTAGAGCCTTCCATCAGACAGGAGCAGCCAAAGCCTTCCGCTAGACAGGATCAGTCTGAGCCATCCGTCTCCTCTGAGCCATCCGTCACCGCAGCGCCATCTGAGCCATCCGTCTCCTCAGCGCCGTCTGAGCCATCCGTCTCCTCAGCGCCATCTGAGCCATCTGTCTCCCCAGCGCCGTCTGAGCCATCCGTCTCCCCAGCGCCGTCTGAGCCATCCGTCTCCCCAGCGCCGTCTGAGCCATCCGTCTCCCCAGCGCTGTCTGAGCCATCCGTCTCCCCAGCGCCGTCTGAGCCATCCGTCTCCCCAGCGCCATCTGAGCCATCCGTCTGTCCCGAGCCATTAGAGCCGCCCGTCTGTCCCGAGCCGTCAGAGCCGCCCGTCAGTCAGGAGCCGCTAGAGCCATTCGTCAGTCAGAATCTGCCAGAGCCGCCAACCAGACTGGATCTGCCAGAGCCGCCAACCAGACAGGATCTGCCAGAGCCGCCAACCAGACAGGATCTGCCAGAGCCGCCAACCAGACAGGATCTGCCAGAGCCGCCAACCAGACAGGATCTGCCAGAGCCGCCAGCCAGCCATGAGCGCCCAGAGCCGTCAGCCAGTCATGAGCGTCCAGAGCCGTCAGCCAGCCATGAACGTCCAAAGCCGTCAGCCAGCCATGAACGTCCAGAGCCGTCAGCCAGCCATGAGTGTCCAGAGCCGTCAGCCAGCCATGAGCGTCCAGAGCCGTCAGCCAGCCATGAACGTCCAGAGCCGTCAGCCAGCCATGAGCGTCCAGAGCCGTCAGCCAGCCATGAGCTGCTTCTCAGCCCAGAGCGGCCATTAATCCTGAACTGCCCCTCAGTCCAGAGCTGTCTCTCTGTCCGGAGCTGCCCTTCAGTCCGGAGTTGCCCCTCTATCCTGAGCTACATCTCTATTTTGACCTACCTCTCTGTCTTGAGCTATCTCTTTGTCCTGCGCTACCTTATCCTGGTGCTGCCCCTTATCTTGATGGTACAATATATATTAAGTGGGTGCAATAGGAGGGTGGTCATTATAAGGGGAAGATGTAAGCTGGGATTGACTATGGTGGGGTGGGGAACTCGCCCAGAGCCTGAGCCACCACCGTGGTCAGATGCCCACCCAGACCCTCCCCTATATTTTGTGCTGGTGCGCCCGGAGTTCGCACCTTAGGAGGGGGGTTATGTCACGTTCCTGACCTATTTCTGTTAGTTTGTTGTATGTGTTAGTTGGTCAGGACGTGAGTTTGGGTGGGCATTCTATGTTGTCTGTTTCTATGTTGGTTTAGGGTTGCCTGGTATGGCTCTTAATTAGAGGCAGGTGTTTGGCGTTCCTCTAATTGAGAGTCATATTTAGGTAGGTTGTTTCACAGTGTTCGTTGTGGGTGGTTGTCTCCTGTGTCAGTGTTTGTCGCACCATACGGGACTGTTCGGTTTGTTTTGTACATCGTTCTTTTTGTGTAGTCTATTTTTCCCTGTTCGTGCGTTCTTCGTGTTTATGTAAGTTCGTCGTCCAGGTCTGTCTACTCCGTTTGTTGTTTTGTTAGTTATAGTGAAGTTCGTGTTTTTTTGTCTTTTCTGTAAATAAATAATGTCAACTTCAGAAGCTGCGTTTTGGTTCAATCCGTTCTCCTCCTCTTCGGATGAAGAGGAAGAGGACTACCGTTACAGATTCCACGCTTCAAGACTGCTTCGATCACGTGGATTGGGATATGTTCCGCATTGCGTCCAACAACAACATTGACAAATACGCTGATTCGGTGAGCGAGTTCATTAGAAAGTGCATCAGCGACGTTATACCGACAGCAATGATTAAAACATTCCCAAACCAGAAACCGTGGATTGATGGCAGCATTCGCGCGAAACTGAAAGCGCGAACCACTGCTTTTAACCAGGGCAAGGTGACCGGAAACATGACCGAATACAAACAGTGTAGCTATTCCCTCCGCAAGGCAATCAAACAAGCTAAGTCCCAGTATAGAGACAAAGTAGAGTCGCAATTCAACAGCTCAGACACAAGAGGTATGTGGCAGGGTCTACAGTCAATCACGGATTACAAATAGAAAACCAGCCCCGTCGCGGACCAGGATGTCTTGCTCCCAGACAGAGTAAATACATTTTTTGCTCGCTTTGAGGACAATACAGTGCCACTGACACGGCCCGCTATCAAAACCTGCGGGCTCTCCTTCACTGCAGCCGAGGTGCGTAAAACATTTACACGTGTTAACCCTCGCAAGGCTGCAGGCCCAGACGACATTCCCAGCCGCGTCCTCAGAGCATGCGTAGACCAGCTGGCTGGTGTGTTTACGGACATATTCAATAAATCCTTATCCCAGTCTGCTGTTCCCACATGCTTCAAGAGGGCCACCATTGTTCCTGTTCCCAAGAAAGCTAAGGTAACTGAGCTAAACGATTACCGCCCCGTAGCACTCACTTCCGTCATCATGAAGTGCTTTGAGAGACTAGTCAAGGACCATATCACCTCCACCCTACCTGACACCCTAGACCCACTCCAATTTGCTTACCGACCCAATAGGTCCACAGACGACGCAATCGCAACCACACTGCACACTGCCCTAACCCATCTGGACAAGAGGAATACCTATGTGAGAATGCTGTTCATCGACTACAGCTCAGCATTTAACACCATAGTACCCTCCAAACTCGTCGTCAAGCTCGAGACCCTGGGTCTCGACCCCGCCCTGTGCAACTGGGTACTGGACTTCCTGACGGGCCGCCCCCAGGTGGTGAGGGTAGGAAACAACATCTCTACCCCGCTGATCCTCAACACTGGGGCCCCACAAGGGTGCGTTCTGAGCCCTCTCCTGTACTCCCTGTTCACACACGACTGCGTGGCCATGGACGCCTCCAACTCAATCATCAAGTTTGCGGACGACACTACAGTGGTAGGCTTGATTACCAACAACGACGAGACGGCCTACAGGGAGGAGGTGAGGGCCCTCGGAGTGTGGTGTCAGGAAAATAACCTCACACTCAACGTCAACAAAACAAAGGAGATGATTGTGGACTATAGGAAACAGCAGAGGGAGCACCCCCCTATCCACATCAACGGGACAATAGTGGAGAGGGTAGTAAGTTTTAAGTTCCTTGGCGTACACATCACGGCCACCTGAATTGGTACACCCACACAGACAGCGTTGTGAAGAAGGCGCAGCAGCGCCTCTTCAACCTCAGGAGGCTGAAGAAATTCGACTTGTCACCAAAAGCACTCACAAACTTCTACAGATGCACAATCGAGAGCATCCTGTCGGGCTGTATCACCACCTGGTACGGCAACTGCTCCGCCCACAACCGTAAGGCTCTCCAGAGGGTAGTGAGGACTGCACAACGTATCACCGGGGGCAAACTACCTGCCCTCCAGGACACCTACACCACCCAATGTCACAGGAAGGCCATAAAGATCATCAAGGACAACAACCACCCGAGCCACTGCCTGTTCACCCCGCTATCATCCAGAAGGTGAGGTCAGTACAGCTGCATCAAAGCAGGGACCGAGAGACTGAAAAACAGCTTCTATCTCAAGGCCATCAGACTGTTAAACAGCCACCACTAATATTTAGTGGCTGCTGCCAACATACTGACTCAACTCCAGCCACTTTAATAATGGGAATTGATGGAAATGTATGTAAAAATGTATCATTAGCCACTTTAAACAATGCCACTTAATATAATGTTTACATACCCTTCATTACTCATCTCATATGTATATGTATATACTGTACTCTATATCATCTACTGCATCTTGCCATCTTTATGTAATACATGTATCACTAGCCACTTCAAACTATGCCACTTTATGTTTATATACCCTACATTACTCATCTCATATGTATATACTGTACTCTATACCATCTACTGCATCTGCCTACGCCGTTCTGTACCATCACTCATTCATATATCTTTATGTACATATTCTTTATCCCGTTACACTTGTGTGTATAAGGTAGTAGTTGGGGAATTGGTAGGTTAGATTACTCGTTGGTTATTACTGCATTGTCAGAACTAGAAGCACAAGCATTTCGCTACACTCGCATTAACATCTGCTAACCATGTGTATGTGACAAATAAAATTGGATTTGATTTGATTTAGGGGTAAAGTGACTATGCATAGATATCAAAGCATTGGTAACAAAGTAACATGCTTAAGAGGGACTGGGGAGAAAGTCTGACACTTTAAAATCAGAGCTTCAGTTTTGGGCCATCTAAATTCATAGAAGGAGCACCAACACAAATGACCGGAACCCGTTTTTACAGTTCAAGGGGTGCAATCAAGAGGCGTATGGACTGAGATCTTTCTACAGTATATGGAATAAAATAATATGCACCAAATGAGATGTAGAAAGTCATTTGAAATGGCTGTGAGGTTTAAGAGGAAAATTGAGGATGGAGATTTTTCAAAGCTTGACCATTAACTCTTCCTTATAATTTGCCTGGTCTTTGATCACACACAACCTACTGTATCTAACACGCTATGAACATAATCAGAAAAAGGGTACTGGGCGCCTGCAGATTCAAACTACATTACTGATCAAATTTAGCAAAACAAAATCTAAACGTCTCCAAAATGCAGCTACTCCTCTGAGAGATGAAAGCTTTTCATTTGACCCCAAACAGTTCAGAAATAGGTCTTGAATGTCTTTCACAAATACATTTTTCAAATAAAAATTCTTAAATAGTGGTAGCCTATATAAAAAATGATCTATAACAGGATGGATGTGTTCTGATGAGAAACTACCCCCTGCAAAACATTATTATGTCAAATACAAAAGAAAGGTAACATGTAAGGTGAAAGAGAGTTGAATGATGCAGTTACTCTGTTATACTTTATTACATCAGACTACAGAACCTCCCACTCTTTCCAGAATTACACAGAGGGTCCAAAGAGATTCAACTTCTCTATGAAGTTTCAATTAACAAGGATTCATTATTGTTCATTTAATCTTTTATCAAAGCAGCATTTCAGTATTTTATCAAAGCAATATTTAGATTTTTATGCATCATTTTTTTATTCAATTTTTGTCAAACAATCAGACCTTAATTGATTAATTAGAGATAATGAGCATGTCTGTCATTTCAGAAGTGTTTCAATCTTCAATTTGACAAAAAAAAATCACAGTTAACACTGCAGAATCTCAGAGAGTGAAAGTGCAGCAAACAGAAACAAGTTGCAACTTACCATTCCACAATGACTGGATGCAGAAGAATGTTGATCACTTGGAGTCTGAAATACCAGACGCAAGATTGTGTTGTTGATCAAGGTACACAACCAAGATACTACAATTAGAAATACCACAGAAATGCCTTTGAGGTATTTAAGACAAATTTCGAGATGTGCAGGAATGTGCTTCCAAGCTCACATAGCTCACTGTGCATTATTTACATTTAGATTATCCTAAAAACGTATAGCTTAAGGGTAAAAGTTTGACTATTTAAAATTATTTTGGATGTAGACATTAACACCAAAGGCATCTTAAATTAAAATGAGGCTTATATCCAAACTTGCAGATATTATCACAACTGTGCTGACAGCATTAACAGTTGACTCAAGCGCCACACTTCTATTTGGCTTCCATTAGTGAAGATGTCAAGAGTGTATTGGTTATGTTGTGGATAAAAGTGTGTGTGCATATACAGACAGGACAATTTGCAAATATGAAAAGAACAGAAGAAAAAAATTAAGGCCAACAGAACAGAAAATAATGTTGCTGCCATGAATTAATAACTCACAAGCAAGGAGCAAGATCTCAGTGTCAACCGAATTAGTTCCAGAATTAAATTAATCACCAACCAATCTGTATGCAGGAGCATTCACTGCATGTCGGTAATAAAACTCTGTCGACCTCGCTGAACAATGTACAATTACACTAATGAATAATTGATGCCAATTAAACGAACTGGCTGATTCTTTCAAAGGAGGCTTCGCGGCAGGTACTCCCACTATCTGTGTTCTGTCCAAGCTGGAAGAAACATGATATACGTATCAGGCCCACTTTCACGTTTCAGTCTATTGCAGGAGTAGAACACTGTTTAATCGATTACTGTCTGTCTGGGTCTAAAAGGAAAATGAACTCATCCCAAATCATGACAACAAGCTTAGAGAGAAACGTCAATAGAATAACATTGAAGCAGATTGTAGAGAACAAGTGTTTAAACCACAAAATATGGGTCTTACATGTTGGACCTGCAGTTCATTAAAACAAAGCAATTTGTATGTTAATACTGAATGAGACACCCAGTACATTGAAAGTGAATATGTGCAGCACGTTGGTAAGAGATACAGCATGATGACAGTTAACTCTGTGGCCGTTTCTGATCTAACAGACCCACATTGATTGAATCGACAGCATCTACATGTTACAATAAAAAGGGATTAGTTGATGGTAGAGGCCTACCAAGGCATGCTATTATGTTGTGAAGTATCAAGTGTTGCATTGAGTGTTACCAAAGTTAGTAGAACTCCCAGCTTTATGTTGGAAACGGCATCAACGGTCCTCTGTTGCTCTACTCCCCCTCTGTTCTTCTGGTGATGTAGAGGTTAACCCAGGCCCTGTAGGCCCCAGTTCCACTCCTATTCCCCAGGCACGATCATTTGTTGACTTCTGTAACCGTAAAAGCCTTGGTTTCATGCATGTTAACATCGGAAGCCTCCTCCCTAAGTTTGTTTTTTTCACTGCTTTAGCACACTTCGCCAACCCTGCAGTCCTAGGCGTGTCTGAATCCTGGCTTAGGAAGGCCACCAAAAATTCTGAAATGTCCATCCCCAACTACAACATTTTCCACCAAGATAGAACTGCCAAAGGGGGTGGAGTTGCAATCTACTGCAGAGACAGCAGAGTTCTGTCATGCTATCCAGGTCTGTGCCCAAACAGTTTGAGCTTCTACTTTTAAAAATTCACCTTTCCAGAAATAAGTCTCTCACTGTTGCCGCTTGTTATAGACCCCCCTCTGCCCCCAGCTGTGCCCTGGACACCATATGTGAATTAATTGCCCCCCATTTATCTTCAGAGTTTGTACTGTTAGGCGACCTAAACTGGGATATGCTTAACACCCCGGCTGTCCTACAGCCTATGCTAGATGCCCTCAATCTCACACAAATGATCATGGAACCTACCACGTACAACCCTAAATCCGTAAACACGGGCACCCTCATAGATATCATCCTGACCAACCTGCCCTCTAAATACACCTCTGCTGTCTTCAACCAGGATCTCAGCGATCACTGCCTCATTGCCTGCGTCCGTAATGGGTCCGCGGTAAAACGACCACCCCTCATCACTGTCAAACGCTCCCTAAAACACTTCAGCGAGCAGGCCTTTCTAATCAACCTGGCCCGGGTATCCTGGAAGGATATTGACCTCATTCCATCAGTAGAGGATGCCTGGTTATTTCTTTAAAGTGCTTTCCTCACCATCTTAAATAAGCATGCACCATTTAACAAATGTAGAACTAAGAACAGACAGAGCCCTTGGTTCACTCCAGACCTGACTGCCCTTGACCAGTACAAAAACATCCTGTGGCGTACTGCATTAGCATCGTATAGCCCCCGCGATATGCAACTTTTCAGGGAAGTTAGGAACCAATATACACAGGCAGTTAGGAAAGAAAAGGCTAGCTTTGTCAAACAGAAATTTGCATCCTGTAGCACAAACTTCAAAAATGTTCTGGGACACTGTAAAGTCCATGGAGAATAAGAGCACCTCCTCCCAGCTGCCCACTGCACTGAGGCTAGGAAACACTGTCACCACCGATAAATCCACTATAATTGAGAATTTCAATAAGCATTTTTCTACGGCTGGCCATGCTTTCCACCTGGTTACCCCTACCCCGGTCAACAGCTCTGTACCCCCCACAGCAACTTGCCCAAACCTCCCCATTTCTCCTTCACCCAAATCCAGATAGCTGATGTTCTGAAAGAGCTGCAAAATCTGGACACTTACAAATCAGCTGGGCTAGACAATCTGGACCCTCTCTTTCTAAAATTATCCGCCTCAATTGTTGCAACTCCTATTACTAGCCTGTTCAACCTCTCTTTCGTATCGTCTGAGATCCCCAAAGATTGGAAAGCTGCCACGGTCATCCCCCTCTTCAAAGGGGGAGACACTCTAGACCCAAACTGCTACAGACCTATATCTATCCTACGCTGTCTTTCCAAGGTCTTCGAAAGCCAAGTGAACAAACAGATCACCGACCATTTCGAATCCCACCGTACCTTCTCCGCTATGCAATCTGGTTTCCGAGCTGGTCATGGGTGCACCTCAGCCACGCTCAAGGTCCTAAACGATATCATAAACGCTGTCGATAAGATACAATACTGTGCAACCATATTTATCAACCTGGCCAAGGCTTTCGACTCCGTCAATCACCACATTCTTATTGGCAGACTCAACAGCCTTGGTTTCTCAAATGACTGCCTCGCCTGGTTCACCAAATACTTATCAGACAGAGTTCAGTGTGTCAAATCGGAGGGCCTGTTGTCTGGACCTCTGGCAGTCTCTATGGGGGTGCCACAGGGTTCAATTCTCTGGCCGACTCTCTTCTCTGTATACATCAATGATGTCGCTTTTGCTGCGGGTGATTCTCTGATCCACCTCTACGCAGACGACACCATTCTGTATACTTCTGGCCCTTCTTTGGACACTGTGTTAACAAACCTCCAGACAAGCTTCAATGCCATACAACTCTCCTTCCGTGGCCTCCAACTGCTCTTAAATTCAAGTAAAACTTACTGCATGTTCTTCAACCGATAGCTGCCCGCACCTGCCCGCCTGTCTAGCATCACTACTCAAGACGGTTCTGACTTAGAATATGTGGACAACTTCAAATACCTAGGTGTCTGGTTAGACTGTAAACTCTCCTTCCAGACTCACATTAAGCATCTCCAATCTAAAATTAAATCTAGAATCAGCTTCCTATTTCACAACAAAGCATCCTTCACTCATGCTGCCAACCATACCCTAGTAAAACTGACTATCCTACCGATCCTTGACTTCAGCGATAAAATTCAGTTTTGTCACCAAAGCCCCATATACTACCCACCACTGCAACCTGGATGCTCTTGTCAGCTGGCCCTGACTTCATATTCGTCGCCAAACCCACTGGCCCCAGGTCATCTATAAGTCTTTGCTAGGTAAAGCCCCGCCTTATCTCAGCTCACTCGTCACCATAGCAGCACCCACCCGTAGTATGCGTTCCAGCAGGTATATTTCACTGGTCACCCCCATAGCAGCCAACTCCTCCTTTGGCCGCCTTTCCTTCCAGTTCTCTGCTGCCAATGACTGGAACGAATTGCAAAAATCACTGAAGCTGGAGACTCATATCTCCCTCACTAACTTTAAGCATCAGCTGTCAGAGCAGCTTACAGATCATTGCACCTGTACATAGCCCATCTGTAAATAGCACATCCAACTACCTCATCCCTATATTGTTTTTTTTTCTTTTTCTCCTTTGCACCCCAGTATCTCTACTTGCGCATTCATCTTCTGTACATTGATCACTCCAGTGTTAAATTGCTAAATTGTTATTATTTTGCCACTATGGCCTATTTATTGCCTTACCTCACTAATCTTACCTCATTTGCACACACTGTATATAGACGTTTCTATTGTGTTATTGACTGTACATTTGTTTATTCCATGTGTAACTCTGTGTTGTTTGTGTCGCACTGCTTTGCTTTATCTTGGCCAGGTCGCAGTTGTAAATGAGAACTTGTTCTCAACTGGCCTACCTGGTTAAATAAAGGTGAAATAAAAAAAATTAAAAGTTGGTAGAGCAGGGCTCTCGCAATGTCTGTACAGAGGGTTTGATTCCTGGTACCACCCATACGTAAAAAAATGTATATATAAGCGTGCATTATTGTAAGTCACTTTGGATAAAATCATCTAAATCGCATATATTATCAGCAATCTATATGAGAGCAGAAAGGATGAGGAGCATTGATGAAGGATCACTGTGATGATCAACCATCTAATTGGGAGAAGCAAAAGCTCATGTTTTCTTATTATCCTGAACTGCTGACAGGAAGGTCTCTCTCATACGCAGTGATGTGGTGCTTATGGCTCCCCTGGTACTAAACACATTAAATGGCAAAGCTCAAACGAACTTAACACAGTTTATTACTCCTCTGCAAACAGCTTAAATGTCAGGCAACATGGCCCTGACTTGATAATGTTTATAGAGAACATTGATCAATGTTAGAGAACTATCATTGATTTTCACAGAGGATACACAACAGCATAAGAAAACATAACAAGCAGCCACTGAGTTGGAGAACTATTAGTTTTAACATCAGTAATGTCTCTAACACTATACTGTGATAAAGAAAGGCGACAGAAGTAAACATTTAACTAAGCTACCAGCTAGTTAAGTGAGTATTTTTTTATCTACCACCCCACGTAATATTATAAAAGCTTGTTTAGGAAATATCCATATGTGCATAATGTATATATCTTTTTTATTATTTACCCTTTATTTACCCAGGTAGGCAAGTTGAGAACATGTTCTCATTTACAACTGCGACCTGAGTGATATGACAGCTGAAATCAAGCAGTAAGTGAGGGAAGTGTTTATTGAGTTTAGTTGAATGATCTACTTTATCAAGCATCACACCCATAGCAAATTCATCAGAAAAACATGTAGTGTGACTTTATATTTGGAATTAATGAGCCCAGAAAGAAGACTCTGATTAATGACACAAAATCAGAGGATGATGTTCCGTATCCAACAAATTATAAACATGCTGTGAGCAATATAAAAACTACACAACTTTAACCCTAATTTTAGGGGATGATGGATTAGAGAGAACTACTTTAATGTTTGCAAGGCTCACAATGGGAAAACATCTCACCCTGACCCCTACTCAAACTGAAGTCCATGTGTCAGCATTTTGATCAAGTCTAATGAGACCATGTTGACTCAAACTCCCTGAGGGCACTGTTATTCCAAACAGCAATGATTCCCTGGGTACCAGACATCATTCACACCAGGTTGAAGCCATACTAAAGCACTGTCCTTGTTCGCCAGTATAAATGGCAGAAGCCTGGCATGACCAACAGTGTACCAATGTCATACTTCATTACGGATCAGCAAAGACCAGAGACCCAAGAAGACTGTTGAAATAACCATGCAGGGCTGGAAAAAAACGGTACAAAGCTATAACCCACTCGGCACACACTGGTTGAATCCGCGTTGTTTGCACATAATTTCTCAACGTATTGTGACATGGAATCATCGTGGAAAATACATTGGATTTCAAAAAGGTTATCAACCTGTACTGTTTTCATCTAATTTCAACCAGCGTTGCTGTAAACATTGAAATTAGGGTAAAACTTCAACTTACATACATTGACTTAAACTGACTAACAGGTTGTTACAACAATCTACTTTGAACCTAGTCATGAGAACAATATATACATTGAGATGTTTCTATAACTTGATTGGAGTCCATCTGTGGTAAATTCAATTGATTTGACATGATTTTGAAAGGCATACGCCTATATAAGGTCCCACAGTTGACAGTGCATGTCAGAGAAAAAAACCAGGCCACGAAGACAAAGGAATTGTCCGTAGAGCTCCGTAGAGCTGTCAAGGCACAGATCTGGGGAATGGTACCAAATATGTCTGTAGCATTGAAGGTCCCAAAGAAGACAGTGGCCTCCATCATTCTTAAATGGAAGAAGTTTGGAACCACCAAGACTCTTTCTAGAGCTGGCTGCCCAGCCAAACTGAGCAAAATGGGGAGAAGGACCTTGGTCAGGGAGGTGACCAAGGTCCTTCTCCCTCTGTGGAGATGGGAGAACCTTTCAGAAGGACAACCATCTCTGCAACACTCCACCAATCAGGCCTTTATGGTAGAGTTGCCAGACGGAAGCCACTCCTCAGTAAAAGGCACAGCCTGCTTGGAGTTTGCCAAAAAGGCAACTAAAGATTCTCAGAACATGAGAAACACGATTCTGTGGTCTGATGAAACCAATATTGAACACTTTGGCCTGAATGCTAAGTGTCACGTCTGGAGGAAACCTGGCACCATCCCTACAGTGAAGCATGGTGGTGGTAGCAACATGCTGTGTGGATGTTTTTCAGTGGCAGGGACTGAGAGACTAGTCAGGATTGAGGGAAAGATGAACTGGAGCGAAAGTTCACCTTCCAACAGGATAACAACCCTAAGCACACACTCAAGACAATGCAGGAGAGGCTTTGGGGCAAGTCTCTGAATGTCCTGGAGTGGCCCAGCCAGTGCCCAGACTTGCACCCGATCAAATATCTCTGGAGATATCTGAAAAAAATGCTCCCCATCCAACAGAGAAGAATGGAAGAAACTCCCCAAATACAGGTGTGCCAAGCTTCTAGTCTCACAACCAAGAAGCCTCAAGGCTGTACAGTGCCTTGCAAAAGTATTCATCCCCCTTGGCATTTTTCCTATTTTGTTGCATTACAACCTGTAATTTAAATTGATTTTTATTTGGATTTCATGTAATGGACATGCACAAAATAGTTCAAATTGGTGAGGTGAAATGAAAAAAATTACTTGTTTCCAAAAATAAATAAAACTAAAAACCTGGAAAGTGGTGCGTGCATATGTATTCACCCCCTTTGCTATAAAGCTCCTAAATAAGATATTGTGCAACCAATTACCTTCAGAAGTCACATTATTATTTAAACAAAGTCCACCTGTGTGCAATCTAAGTGTCACATGATCTGTCACATGATCTCAGTATATATACACCTGTTCTGAAAGGCCCCAGAGTCTGCAGCACCACTAAGTAAGGGGCACCACCAAGCAAGTGGTACCATGATGACCAATGTGCTCTCCAAACAGGTTAGGGACAAAGTTGTGGTGAGGTACAGATCAGGGTTGGGTTATAAAAAAATATCTGAAGCTTTGAACATCCCACGGAGTACAATTAAATCCATAATAAAAAATGGAAAGAATATGGCACCACAACAATCCTGCCAAGAAAGGGCCGCCCACCAAAACTCACGGATCAGGCAAGGAGGGCATTAATCAGAGAGGCAACAAAGAGACCAAAGATCACCCTGAAGGAGCTGCAAAGCTCCACAGACGGAGACTGGAGTATCTGTCCATAGGACCACTTTAAGCCATACACTCCACAGAGCTAGGCTTTACGGAAGAGTGTCCAGAAAAAAGCCATTCCTTAAAGAAAAAAATAAGCAAACACATTTAGTGTTTGCCAAAAGGCATGTGGGAGACTCCCCAAACATATGGACGAAGGTACTCTGGTCAGATGAGACTAAAATGTGACTTTTTGGCCATCAAGGAAAACGCTAAGTCTGGCGCAAACCCAACACCTCTCATCACCCCGAGAACACCATCCCAGTGAAGCATGGTGGTGGCAGCATCATGCTGTGGGGATGTTTTTCATCGGCAGGGACTGGGAAACAGGTCCGAATTGAAGGAATGATGGATGGCACTAAATACAGGGAAATTCTTGAGGGAAACCTGTTTCCGTCTTCCAGAGATTTGAGACGGGAATGGAGGTTCACCTTCCAGCAGGACAATGACACTAAGCATACTGCTAAAGCAACACTCAAGTGGTTTAAGGGGAAACATTTAAATGTCTTGGAATGGCCTAGTCAAAGCCCAGACCTCAATACCATAGAGAATCTGTCGTAGATTGCTGTACACCAGCGGAACCTATCCAACTTGAAGGAGCAGGAGGAGTTTTGCCTTGAAGAATGGGCAAATATTCCAGTGGCTAGATGTGCCAAGCTTATAGAGACATACCTCAAGAGACTTGCAGCTGTAATTGCTGCGAAAGGTGGATCTACAAAGTATTGATTTTGGGGGGGTGAATAGTGATGCACGCTCAAGTGTTCTGTTTTTTTGTCTTATTTCTTGTTTGTTTCACAAGAAAAAATATTTTGCATCTTCAAAGTGTTAGGCATGTTGTGTAAATCAAATGATAGAACCCCCCCCCCAAAATCTATTTTAATTCCAGTTTGTAAGGCAACAAAATAGGAAAAATGCCAAGGTGGTGAATACTTTCGCAAGCTACTGTAATCGCTGCCAAAGGTGCTTCAACAAAGTGCTGAGTAAAGGGTGTGAATACTTTTGTAAATGTGATATTTCATTTTTTATTATATATAAAATCTGAGGCATTTGTTTGTTCTGGAATCTGAGGTGCAGTTACCTCTAATATCTACCTTGGTATCATTGAAGAATATGTGTTATTTCATAGTTTTGATGTCTTCTCTATAATTCTACAATGTAGAAAATAGTACAAAAAGAAAAACCCTTGAATGAGTGGGTGTTCTAAAACTTTTGACTGGTAGTCTATGTTATTAGAAATGTTGACAAATTAATTAAAAATGAAAAGCTGAAATGTCTTGAGTCAATAAGTATTCAACGCCTTTGTTATGGCAAGCCTAAATAAGTACAGGAGTTAAAATGTGCAGGTCACTGTATGCAATAATAATGTTTAACATGATTTTTGAATGACTAAATCATCTCTATACCCCACATGTAAAATGATCTGTAAGGTCTCTCAGTCGATCAGTGCATTTCAAACACAGATTCAACCACAAAGACCAGGGAGGTTTTCCAGTGCTTCGCAAAGAATGGTACCTCTTGGTAGATGGGTAAAAAAAAGCAGACTTTGAATATCCCTTTGAGCATGGTGAAGTTATTAATTACACTTCGTATGGTGTATCAATACACAGTTGCTACAAAGATACAAGCATCCTTCCTAACTTAGTTGCCGGAGAAGAAGGAAACCGCTCAGGGATCTCACCTTTAGGTCAATGGTGACTTTAAAACATTAAAACAGTTATAGAGTTTAATGGCTGTGATTGGAGAAAACTGAGGATGTATCAACAACATTGTAGTTTGTAACGTTCGTCATATTCCTCCTCCTCGGATGAGGAGGAGCATGGATCGGACCAACACGCAGCGAGGTATGTAGACATAATGAATTTAATAAATGAAAGACGAAACACGAAGAACACTTGAATTGATTACAAAATAACAAACGACGTAGACTGACCTGAACAAGAACTTACATAGACACGAAGAACGCATGAAACAGGAACAGACTACCCAAACGAACGAACAAACGAAACAGTCCCGTGTGGAAGACACAGACACAGGAACAATCACCCACAAACAAACAGTGAGAACAGCCTACCTTAATATGGTTCTCAATCAGAGGAAACGTCAAACACCTGCCTCTAATTGAGAACCATATCAGGCAACACATTTAACCCAACATAGAAACACATAACATAGAATGCCCACCCCAACTCACGCCCTGACCAACTAAACACATACAAAAACAGCAGAAAACAGGTCAGGAACGTGACAGTAGTTACTCCACAATACAGAAGAAAAATGCATTTTGTGTGCAATAAGGCACTAAAGTAAAACTGCAAAAAAATGGTGGAGAAATTAAGTTTACGTCCTTAATACAAAACATTATGTTTGGGGTAAATCCAACACAAAACATCACTATGTACCACACTTCATATTTTCAAGCATGGTGGTGACTGCATCATGTTATGGGTATGCTTGACATCAACTAGGGAGTTTTTTTATCCAATTGGTTGTTACAGTCTTGTCCCATCGCTGCAACTCCTGTACGGACTTGGGAGAGGCAAAGGTCAAGAGCCATGCGTCCTCTGAAACACAACACAACCCTACTCAACCCTGGTGCGCCTGGCACCTATTACCATACCCCGTTCAAAGTCATTTACATGTTTTATCTTGCCCATTTGGCTTCTGAATGGCACAAGATCAATCACTGTTATCAGGCAATCTGACAAGATATTGGAGATGAAAACAAGTAAATATCTCTCCCAATTTACAGAGAGGGACAGTGTCATGGTGAGCCTAAGAGGTCAAGATAGATAGGATCTTGTTAAAAACAGCCCGATTAGGAGAGTAGAGACTGAGACTGAGGACCGAGGACAGAAACAGAACGTGTCAGAGCAGTATGTTGCTGCTAACATTCACATGATGAGTAGTTGGGAAAGCTCACACATATTATGGTCACGCACGGTTTCATGTGAACAAAAAATGCGATACTATAATGAATACAGACACTGACAAGACCATTGCACCTCAGTGCAAGTTTGTTGAGACAAAAGTAGTCTGTGTAATATTTCACTGGCAATGATTAAGGTGTAAACATGACAATTGAGCAAATACGAAGCTGAGAGACTATGTTGAGTGAATATATTGAGCAACTAGCTGAAAAATTCGGTTATTAAGCTGATGTGTGGGGGCACTGATAATAATTTAATTAATCATAAGCAACCCAGAGGGAGCCCAGCATAACCCATCATCACATCATGACCACTCTCATATCCAGCACAAAAAAAGTGCTGTGCAGCTGGAATGGGACTTTTCAAATTGTACATTTTGTTACATTGTTTAATGTGAGAATACAACCCCAGTGTTTTTTCCAAACAGTACAATTCTCCAAACAAGATATGTTTACTGCAGAAATGAATGGAGAGTTTACTATGTCAAACATCCCAGATGAGTATGGCTTTGTCTTGTTTGATTTTATCCTGGCTCAATTTACAGTAAGTAGATTTTCAATGACAAGAACACACTATTTATCGACGAGTCTGTAATCTATAATTTGTGATTGGATCCAGAACATTGAGAAGCAAATTACCATTTTAGGTAAGTGGGGAATTATGATAATTATGGTGATCAAGATTGGCTTGTTTGCATATTGCAGGGAAGTCAAGCAGCTTTAATTACAAGCATTTCACTACACCGGCAATAACATCTGCAAACGATTTGTATGTGGTCAATAAAATTTCATTTTATTTTATTACCAAGTTGGGCACAGGGGCCTTTCCAGAGTGATTTATCTGCGCTCCAAATGGCATCTTATTCCCTATATAGTGCACTACTTTTGACCAGACCATATGGTAGTGCACTATATAGGAAAAAGGGTGCCATTTAGGGTGCACTATATATGTAAGTGATGTGAAGGAACTCAAACAAGGCCCCTTAATGACAGACCAAGGGGATGGGATGTAAGGGGCTGCCTAATGAATAAACACTGTGGCATTACATTGGGATAGAGGGGTACCAAACAGTCAGGGATCCTCTCTCCAGATCTCAGTCACATCCAATCTGCCCTGCAGTCCACCAACAAACTGTTCCACCAGACTATTTTGTGTTTCCGTTTGTTGTGGTTGTTGCTGTTTATGTAATGACAGCTATTCCCTTTGCACCGCAACACCACCCCTTGACTACTGGCAACTTCTTTCTTAAAGCAGTGGCAGAAAGTGAGAGAGCAAGAGAGAGAGAGAGAGAGACTGAGAAAATCTGTGTTATTAAGCTGATGTGTGGGGGCACTGATGGTAATTTAATTAATATTAAGCAACCCAGAGGGAGCCCAGCATCTCATTATGACCACTCTCATATCCAGCACGAAAGTAGCACTGTGCAGCTGGAATGGGACTTTTCAAATTGTGCATTTTGTTCAATTGTTTAATGTAAGTACATTTACATTTTAGTCATTTAGCTGACACTCTTATCCAGAGCGACTTACAGTAGAGTGCATACAGTTTATTACATTTTTTACATACTGAGACAAGGATATCCCTACCGGCCAATCCCTCCCTAACCCCTAACCCGGACGACGCTATGCCAATTGTGCGTCGCCCCACGGACCTCCCGGTTGCGGCCGGCTGCGACAGAGCCTGGGTGTGAACCCAGAGACTCTGGTGGCGCAGCTAGCACTGCGATGCAGTGCCCTAGACCACTGCGCCACCCGGGAGACTATATACGTACACTTCCCCAGTGTTTTTCCTAACAATATAATTCTCCAAACAAGATATTTTGTTTACTGCAGAGTTGAATGCACAGTTTATTATTTCAAACATCCCAGATGAGTATGGCTTTGTCTTGTTTGATTTTTTCCTGGCTCAATTTACAGTAAGTAGATTTTCAATGACAAGAACACACCACATATTGTTCATATGGTGCGAATGCAAAATTCAGAACCATTTAGTGACAAGTCTGTAATCTGTCATTACAAAGCATTGAGCACGCTTACAGTGCAGTTGGAAAGTATTCAGACCCCTTGACCTTTTCCAAATATTGTAACGTTTACATCCTTATTCTAAAACGAATTAAATAGTTTTTTTCCTTCTCAATCCTCCTACACACAATAACCCATAATGACAAAGCAAAAACTGTTTCATTTTAGCAAATTTCTAACAAATAAAAAAACGGACATAACACATTTACATAAGTATTCAGACCCTTTACTCAGTACTTTGTTGAAGCACCTTTGGCAGAAATTACAGCATTGAGTGTTCTTGGGGGTGACACTACAAGCTTGGCACACCTGTATTTTGGAATTTTCTCACATTCTTCTCTGCAGATCCCCTCAAGCTCTGTCAGGTTGGATGGGGAGCGTCGCTGCACAGCTATTTTCAGGTCTCTCCAGAGATGTTCGATCAGGTTCGAGTCCGGGCTCTGGCTGGACCACTCAAGGACATTCACAGACTTGTCCCGAAGCCACTCCTGTGTTGTCTTGGCTGTGTGCTTAGGGTCGCTGTCCTGTTTGAACCTTCGCCCCAGTCTGAGGTCCTGAGCGCTCTGGAGCAGGTTTTCATCAAGGATCTCTCTGTACTTTGCTCCGATCATCTTTCCCTCAATCCTGACTAGTCTCACAGTCCCTGCCGCTGAAAAACATCCACACAGAATGATGCTGCCACCACCAAGCTTCACCGTAGGGATGGTGCCAGATGTGATACTTTCCTCCAGATGTGAGACTTGGCATTCCAGAAAATCTTGTTTCTCATGGTCTGAGAGTCCTTTAGGTGCCTTTTGGCAAACTCCAAGCGGGCTGTCATGTACCTTTTACTGAGGAATGGCTTCCGTCGGGCCCCTCTAAAGGCCTGATTGGTGGAATGCTGCACAGATGGTTGTCCTTCTGGAAGGTTCTCCCATCTCCTCAGGGGAACTCTGGAGCTCTGTCAGAGTGACCATCGGATTCTTGGTCACCTCCCTGACTAAAGCCCTTCTCCCCCGATTGCTCAGTACGGCCAGCTCTAGGAAGAGTCTTGATGGTGTCGTAACTTTACTATGGATTAAATGTTATATGACATGCTATTTTATCAAATCAATTCTCTGTAATGAATATTACCCGATTAAACTAATCATGTAAATGTAATTAACTAGGAAGCACCACGGAACCACAGAAGAAGGTTTATAGAGCTGTTGTCTTCCGAATAAACTCTGTAAAATCTGGTAATCTTTTATATCAATATCAGTCAATTATTAATCATCTCCTTATTCAGTCTCATCTGAACGTTGTAAAATTCTTGGTTATTAACATGTCAAATGTTTTTTATAATCAATCCTCAGGTTGTTTTTAACAAACATAATCGATAATATTTCAACCGGACCGTAACCTATTCAATAAGAGAGAAAAAGAAAATGGAGAGCTACCCCTCTCGCGCGCAGGAACTAATCAGAGGACACCTGACTAGTTTTGAAAAATCTCGCTCATTTTTCAAAATAAAAGCCTGAAACTATGTCTAAAGCCTGGTCACAGCCTGAGGAAGCCATTGGAAAAGGAATCTGGTTGATACCCCTTTAAATGGAAGAAAGACGGGCCAGGAAACACAGATTAAAAAAAAATAACTTCCGGGTTAGATTTTACATTTACATTTAAGTCATTTAGCAGACGCTCTTATCCAGAGCGACTTACAAATTGGAAAGTTCATACATATTCATCCTGGTCCCCCCGTGGGAATTGAACCCTGGTCCCCCCGTGGGAATTGAACCCACAACCCTGGCGTTGCAAGCGCCATGCTCTACCAACTGAGCCACACGGGACCGGGGATTTTCTCAGGTTTTCGCCTGCAGAATCAGTTTTGTTATACTCACAGACAATATTTTGACAGTTTTGGAAACTTTGGAGTGTTTTCTATCCTAATCTGTAAATTATATGCATATTCTACGATCTGGACCTGAGAAATAGTCCGTTTACCTTGGGAACGTTATTTTTAAAATTAAAAAAATCTGACCCCTAGCGTCAAGAGGTTAAGAATGATGGAGGCCCCTGTGTTCTTGGGGACCTTCAATCAAATTCTATCACATGTTTTTATAAAGCCCTTTTTACATTAGCCGATGTCACATAGTGCTAGTATTCAGTCCCCTTGACTTCAATGCTACAAACATCTTTTGGTACCCTTGTCCAGATCTGTGCCTCGACACAATCCTGTTTCTATGGACAATTCCTTCGACCTCATAGCTTGGTTTTTTCTCTGACATGCACTGTTAACTGTTGGACCTTATATAGACAGGTGTATGCCTTTCCAAATCATGTCCAATCAATTCAATTAACCACAGGTAGACGTCAATCAAATTGTAGAAACATCAAGGATGAGCAATGGAAACCTGATGCACCTGAGCTCAGTTTCGAGTCTCATGGCAAAGGGTCTAAATACTTACGTAAACAAGGTATTTCTGTTTTTTATTGTTAATAAATTAGCAAACATTTCTAAAAAACTGTTTTAGCTTTGTCTTTTTGGGGTATTGTGTGTGGATTATTCAGAACATTTTATATTTAATCCATTTTAGAATAAGGCTGTAACGTAACAAGATGTGGAGAAAGTCAAGGGGTCTGAATATTTCCGAATGCACTGTATATGTAATGGATGTGGAGAAACTCAAACAAGGCCCCTTAATGACAGATCAAGGGGATGGGATGTAAGAGGCTGCCTAATGAATACACACTGTGGCATTACATTGGGATAGAGGGGCACCAAACAGTCAGGGATCCCTCTCTCCAAATAAGGTCTCAATCACATCCAATCTGCCCTGCAGTCCACCAACAAAGTGTTCCACCAGACTGTTCTGTGTTTCCGTTTGTTGTGGTTGTTGCTGTTTATGTAATGACAGCTATTCCCTTTGCACCGCAGCACTACCCCTTGACTACTGGCAAATGCTTTCTAAAAGCAGAGAGAGAGAGAGCGAGAGAGAGTGAGAGAGAGAGAGAGAGAGAGAGGGGTGCCTGAGATTGGAACCTACAATTATCAGGGCTTTATTGCCATTGGAGGCAGGGGGAGAATCCACATCACAGCAAGTTGTTGGCAAAATGAATAAAATTTCAGTGTTTACTCTCCACTTTCTGTTGTTTCTTAAGATTACCCATCTCAAGCTTGTTGATGTTTTTCTTCACTATTTGCTCCTTCAAATGAGTTGTTTGAGTAGTGCTAAAAGCTGCTTCCAGAGACATGGGTTTGCACTTCCTGGAAGCTTGAATTGAAGCAAGTGATCCTCCCTCACCTCAATCTCATTTAAACGTTGTTATTGGTGCCAAGACATGATGGGCCACCCACAAATGTTTTGTTTATTGGACGTTGCACCTTAGGGACGACAGCACCCACTGGACACAAACGTCAGTTCAACATCTAGTTTTGATTTACATTTGGTTGAGTTGTCAACTAACGTGAATTCAATGTGACTTCAACAAAACATTTCAGTTGGGTGAAAAAAATACGAATTGCCCTTTTCAAGTTGATTCAACAGCATCACATAGATTCTTTGGGGTTTAAAGGATGTCGAAACAACGTTGATTCAATCCGTTTTCGCCCAGTGGGTAGCCATGAAGCACTGAGTCTACATACTTAGAGACATGATGTCAAACAGCATCTATGGTGAAGGACCTTTGGAAAAAGAATCATGATTGAGATTAAAATTCAAATGGCATGCATTTTAAATACGATTTTTAATTTAAATGTAGATTTTAAAAGACATCAAAACAGCATATTAACAAATTAAGTCTACCTCAAGGTTCTATGTTCTCAACCAGCCTACTCTGTATTCAAATTTCCAATACCCCTTACTCAACTCCACTGTACGTCAGATGTCCATGGGTACAGTACACAGTGACATGGGTTTACACTTGGGCAGGGCTGGTCAGTCACCTTCCCTGCCAGCAGCACTCTCATCCATAATCCTGACAGTCAGTCTGACAGTATGTCACCCTCACACATGATGAACCGCACAGGATCAGCATGCATTTGCCTCAATCCTCCAAACAAGAGAAGAGACATTTTTCGCCTACAAGGAATAATGGTTTCAAAATAAAATCACGTGTACAGTGTTGTGAGGTGATTAACATGGTAGTAGTCTATGAAACACATTCAAATTACGTCTTCAAAGATGTGTACGGAAGTACACCATGACATATGGGATTCATTCTTCAAAGTACTGTAGATGGGGCTTATTCTGGCTGAATGCCAAGAGATGTGCATAAGCTCTATGTATCATTCAAAGGTCCTGCACGTTCTCTGTCATTAACACAGAGGCACCAGGGAGAATAAGCCTGGCAGTGGCACCCAGACTGACTCTCACAAACACCACTGGTCTGCTTTACTCTGTGTTTCTGCATTCAGCAGATGAGAGCAGATGAGCAGGCCCTCATCCACCTTACTTACCTGCTTACCTGGCTGGATCAAAAGCTGTGGAGGGGGAGATATTAGACCCTGCCAGGATCTGTGTGGAGGTATGGGAAGGGAACCGGTGCAGAGCACACGGTGAACTCTCCATCCCCCAAGGAACACCACATAAAAGCAAACATAATAAAATAAAAATATAGAACTGCAGAGCAGTGCTAAATTCTCCTTAAAATGTCAAATGTTTATCTCACAATCTCAAGTGAAAAGGAAAGGCACAGTATTTTGGTTCAAGGCTGA